>NW_016819184.1:2805325-2873904 GCF_001698545.2 Rhinopithecus bieti | reverse complement strand
TTTTTTTTTTTTTTTTTTTGAGACGGGGTCTCACTCTGTCCCTCAGACTGGAGTGCAGTGGCGCCATCTCGGCTCAGTGCAGCCTCTGCCTCCCGGGTTCAAGCGATTCTCCTGCCTCAGCCTCCCGAGTAGCTGGGATAACAGGCTCCTGCCATCACACCTGGCTCATTTTGTATTTTTAATAGAGACGGGGTTTCATCGTGTTGGTCATGCTGGTCTCAAAGTCCTGACCTCAGGTGATCTGCCCACCTTGGCCTCCTAAAATGCTGGGACTACAGGTGTGAACCACCGCACCCGGCCTGTCTTCATTCTTTCATGTGTTCATTTAGCGGACATCCAGCCAGAGCTGCCCACATGGTGACACCCTTGCTAGGCGTTAAGGACTCAGTGAAGAACAACATCAGCTTGGTGTCCGCCCTCAGGTTGTTGTAGCTGCCTAGCAGGAAAGACTTGGGGCCAGGCAGTTACCATGCTTGGCGGAGAGGTGAGTGCTCTCAGGGAAGACACCTGCTGTGCAGGTGAGGGGCACCTACCCAGGTGCCACCTGATCTGCGAACGCCAGCGAGGGGTATATTGTTTCTAGAATCTGATGGACATACTGAAGATACTCAGGGGAAGAGGGGCTAGGTGTTCTCAGCAGTGGGAACAGCATGTCCAAGCCTCGTGTGGCTCGTTGGAGAAGCTGAAAAAATAAAACATGCAGAGTGAAGGCGTTCAGCAGAGTGAGAATAAACCGTGAGTGAGAGAAAGGACTCGGAGCCTCCCAGGTCGAATGAGGGCCTGGAGGAACAGCAGGAGCACATGGAACCCATCTCCCTGGGCTCTTGCCGTGGGCCAGGGTTCAGCCTGATGAACTGCTGAGGGCTATGTCCCTGGCTGGTGTCCATGTGTCCCAGGCCCTGCCCCCAGGGACTTCAGTGGAACCTGCAGCTTGTAAATTTGCCCAGTATTCTTAAGCCTCCAGCTCAAGATGTGGTCACACTGGATTAGGGTGGGCCTTTAATCCAGTATGCCTGGTGTCCTTGTTTAAGAAGAGGAGGGACACATGAGAACTCAGCTGTATCCTGAGAGCTATGTCCTCAGCTGGTGTCCATGCGTCTCAGGCCCTGCCCTCAAGGGCCTCAGTGGACCCTGCAGTCTGACTTGTAAACTTGCCCAGTATTCTTAAGCCTCCAGCTTAAGGCGTGGTCATACTGGATTAGGGTGGGCCTTTAATCCTATATGCGTGATGTCCTTGTTAAGAAGAGGAAGAGGAGGGACACATGAGAACTCAGCCATTGAGGCTGGAAGCAGAAGTGGGCGTTATATGACCATAAGCCAAGGAGTGTCCAGGAGCCTCTAGGGCAATTTACTACCCAGTTTACCAGAAACTAAAGAGAAATGGACTTCCTTTCCTCTTCTCTATTTCTAAGCATTATTTTGCACAATCACCCTATAGCTACTGTTGCCCTGACCCAGGAGGGTTGATCTATTGAGTCTAGAGTGGTATTACAGTTAAGTGTTTAATCAGGTCACTTTCAGAGGCTTGGTGGGAGGCCTTTAATCTCTTGAGCATTTTCACATGTCTCATTTGACGAGGGCCTCTCTGTCCAGAAAGACTATAGTGCGGAGCCAGATTTTCCAGTCGTGTTTAGATCCATCAGGTACAGGTGAAATTCCATGGAAGCTTTTTTGCATTGGAATTGATTCTGCAGTCCAGTATCAGGTCCTCTCATGAGCTACATTCCATTGACCTGAAATCCCAGAGGGTTAAGAGATGGTTTGCAGTTGGACTGATCTGGGGATGAACCCTTCGCTAGTTGTACTTTTTGGAATTTACCTCACCCTCTATGCTTTGGTCTACTCAACCTGTAAACTGAGGAGAAAAGCAATTGCTACCTCTTGGTGTTTTCATGAGAATTCAGTGTTGACACCCAGGAGATGTTATCATTTATCGGACTTTGCTCCCTAATCTAGTAGAGAAATGGACCACAGGGTGACAGTTGGGAGGATGGAGCTGCAAAGTGTTTGCTGTTGACCAGAGAAGGGGCCTGGGGCTCAGTATGCCTGGTGGAGTCTCTGGGAAGCTTCACCAAGGAGGCTCCTGGCGAGCCTTGGAGGACGCCGAGGATGTGGAGGGAAACAGAGGGAGAGTGGCAGACTGGGAGGAGTCTGAGGGAGGCGCTACCTAGGCTTCAGCTTCAGATGCATGGGACAGAGGTTGGGTCAGGGCCAGGAGTGCTCAGGCCAGCTTAACAGGTAGGACTTTTGTCCTGAGAACCTCAGGATGGAGGGACCATTGAGGGGAGGGGCAGGGGAAGCAGGTGGGAGGGCAGTTCATGGCACAGTTGTAAGTTCATGAATCAGTTGCATGATTTAAAAACAAAATAATTGAGGTGAGAGTCACATAACATGTAGCTAACCATTATCAAGAACAATTCAGTGGCATTTAGAAGGTCACAGTGTTGTGCAGCCACCGCCACTGTGTAGTCCGAAACATTTCTGTCACTCCAAAGGAAAGCCATATACCCATTTAGCAGTTCCTTCTTTTTTTTTTTTTCTCTTCCTCCAGCTCTTGGCCACCACCAAACTGTGTTTTGTGTCTCTGGATTTATCTGTCCTGGATAGTTCATAAAAATGCAGATCCCACAGCGTGTGGCCCTTGTGTCTGCCTTCGTCCATTTAGCATGTGCATCCACGCTGCAGCATGGATCGCTGCTTCGTTCCTTTCTGTGGTAGAATAGCATTCTGCTGTATGAGTAGACCACGATTTGGCTGTCTGTTCCCCTCGTGATGGACATGCGGGCTCTTTCCACCTTTTGGTTCTTGTGACTGGCGCTGCTGGGAGCATTCATGTCCGCGTGTGTATTTGACCAGGGGCTTGATTCTCTTGGACCTGGGAGTGGAGTTGCAGGGTCACGTGGTGCTCTTGTGTTTCATTTAGTTGCATGATCCTTGGACACAGCAGCAAAGGCTTGCTGGACTTCCCTGGCCCAGGCCTGCACTGCGTGCTTCACCCCTTACCTCCCTGAGCCTTCCCTGTGACCG
Source organism: Rhinopithecus bieti (assembly GCF_001698545.2). Classification (NCBI taxonomy): domain Eukaryota; kingdom Metazoa; phylum Chordata; class Mammalia; order Primates; family Cercopithecidae; genus Rhinopithecus; species Rhinopithecus bieti. The sequence continues at coordinate 2,870,877 of NW_016819184.1, read as the reverse complement.
TCGGGGTGGGGAACAGGCGCCCTTCCCTGTGTGGGTGGCATGGGTGCCGGTAGTTCTCTTGGCCGCTTTGCTGTTCTGTCTCCTTAGAGGGGGTGCAGCGCCTCCTCCTGCATTTCCAGGGCTGGCCCTCTCCAGCCTTGGGAGACTGGAGATTCTGATTCTATGGTTCAAGGCCTCGCATGGGCAAGGCCTGGCCTGGGGTCACTGGCCTCGCGCGCAGGAGTCCGGGCCAAGGCAAGCTTTTGCCAAGGTTGGCATCTAAGACATGTAGAGACAAAGCTGCCTGTGCTGCCCCGGTTGCATTAGCCGTGGCAGAGAAGTGTGGGCATCAGCACAACGACTCGGGGCCCAGACCCTGGTTTTCTCTAGGTGAGTACCCCCTGCCGGGTTTTTGGCTATTTGGATATCAGGTGGCTTCTGACAGTTTTTGAGATGCTTGACCTGAGGACATGAAAAGGGAGCTGATAGAGGACCGACTCCCTGTCTCGTCATCACATCCTGCAAGGGCCCATCTCCCCTGCCCGTGGGCAGTGCCAGCGTCAGATTCCCTGCGTCAAGGATGGGGGCCACAGGAAGCCAGTTTATTTTGGAGTTGGGAATTCTCTTGGACTGGTTGCTGCACGCCCACCGAGCCAGGTCTCTGACCCAGGAGGGAGGGAGCATCTCGGAAATAAGATCTGGGCAGTATAATCCCAGAGGATGGTGGGTGGGAGAGTCAACAGTGTGTTTTCACTGCAAAAGCCTCTCATGAGCTCAGACTTGGAGAGAAATGGATGGAAGCCAGAGAGAGAAGCCCGGACGGGATACTTTCACTTTCTTGAAAATTAAAATGAATACCATTCCAGGCTGTCCTGGAGGAGCGTTTGCACGCTGTGTGGCTGTGAGGTTTGGAGGGGCGAAGACGCCAGGATGCGTGGCTGATCCTTCTCTGTGTGGAAGTCTGTCGTGGAGCAGTGGGTGGGACCTGGTCTGGTGGCGCCGGGGGAAGCGAGGCCAGAAGTGCAGGTTCAGGAGCCCGAGCTGAGCAGAGCACAGTGAACGCAATAGTGTGTTTTTACTGGAAGCCTCTCATGGGCTCAGACTTGGAGAGGCATGGATAGAAACCAGAGAGAGAAGCCCCCACTGGGGTTGGAGTCAGGGGCCTCATCTGTTGAATGGGCGGTTGACTTTCTAGGAGTTTTCCAGCTCCACTTTCCCATGTATTTCAGGGAAGCCAGTCTGAAGCGGGAGTTGGTGCAGCACAGAGTTTATGCGGTCAGGCTCTGGAGTACGGCCTTCCTGTCACTTCCAGGAACCAATGTGTCTTCATCTATCGACTGAGGATACGCACGGCCCCAGTCCTCCCTGGGCTTTGGGAGGATGCAGTCACTGGAAAGTGCTTAATCTTATGCCTGGTGCAGAGTACCTGGCATTATCATTAGCCCAGCCAGCACAAACTCAGTCTCCCCTTCCAGAGGTTACTTAGAAAGGTAACAAAGAATTGTCAGATAGTAAAAAGGCGTGAAGTCTTTTGTTAACAAGATGGAATAAAAGTGGGCCGCTGAGACAGTTCGTAGAATATTGATGGAGACGCTGATGACTCCGGAGATCCCACGTGTTGGATATGTGGATTCTGGAAGGTTGATGATAGTCAAAGCTGCACGCCAGAATCAGTATTCAGAACGTTTGATTATCTGAGCCCACAGGCTTAGCTCTGAAGGAACCTCCTCCAGGCTACATGTGAAGTTTAAAATTAGGGACTTGAATCAGCTGATGACTGCAAAAGAGCAGAGAAGGGCCTTCAAAGCCATGCTGGGGCGGGATGTGTTGGCATGTGCCTCGTCTCAGCTATGCCGAAGGCTGAGGCAGGACGATTATGAGTTCAAGCCCAGCCTGAGCAAAATAGCAAGACCCTTGTCTCCAAAAAACAGAACAAACAAAAAACCTGTCCTCTCGGGAAGACCTGGAGATTGCTTTTGACTAAACCCAGTCAACAGGCTGATAGGATTTCTAGAAAAGTAAAATTAGCACCATTCCAGGCTGTCCTGGAAGAGCATTTGAACGCTGCAGCTGTGAGGTTCGGAGAGGTGAAGACACCAGGATGTATGGCTGTATGGGACTCTGTCTTGGAGCAGCGGGTGGGACCTGGTCCGGTGGCGCCAGGGGAAATAAGGCCCAGCAGTGCAGGTTCCGGAGCCTGTGTTGAGCCAAGCATAGGAGGCCCTTTGTGGTAGGTAAGGGGTGGATCGTCCCTGGAGTACCACGGCCCTCGCAGGTGGAGGTGGGTGCACTGGGCCACTGGCTGATGCACAGGCGACTGCAGAATATCTTCAAGTCTCTCTCCGCTTGACATTTGGTTAAATTACTGCCAGACTTGGGGGAGCTTTCCCTCACCGCAGGGGCCCGGAGTTGAGATCAGGCTGAGATCCGGGCCCTGTGTCACCTTCAGCTCCTGGCCAGCCCCTCCCCTCCTGCTCTGGGGTCTCTCGTATGTGTGTCCTTCAGTCCTTTTTCCGTAGGTTGGCCTGGATCTATGTGGAGGAGTCTGAGGCATTTTTGAGCTTGTGGAGGAGGACCGGGAGGACCTTGGCTTTGGAGGACTGGACAAGCAGAAGGCCCGGGGCCAGGGCCTTGATGTGGGGACCTTCCTCTGGGAGGCCGCCCAGTGTGGCAGGGCTTCCCACAATCAGGACAGAGTCTGTGGAGGTGTTGAGATTTGCAGCTCTTGCGGGTGTGTTGAGGTGAAAGTGCAACTTTATTTTGGGGGGAAACAAATGTTTCTGATCAAAATGTTTAATGTTTGTGCTGCATGGTAGATGCCTGCAGCTGCAGCCGCTCCCAATAGGACACCTTTCGTTGGGTAAAGCTGTTCCTGTAGGTGCCGAGATGAGAAATGATACTGTCTGTCCTTAAGGATTTAACTTTTGCCACCGTCAGAGGGGTAAGGAAGAAGCCAGCTTGGGTCCTTCGGTGTTCTCTAGAGCCGGGTTGCCTCCTGCCTGTACAAGTTAAACCATGTAAGAATGCACAAGGGTTCTGTAGAGCTCCCTGTACTTCCTGGGTTTTGCACGTGGCATTTGCTGAGGTTTCCCTGTCCTGCCTTCTGGCCTAGGGAGGGGGTAAAAAGATGGAGGAAGCAGGACTTTGCGCTTGGGGTGCCCTGAGTCGGCCCGGGTGAGCAGGAGGACATATATGCAGGGCGAACGGGAGGTTCATCCGCTGCAAATGATGAGGTGCGTATTCCCTCTGCTTCTCTTTGAGGCATCAGTGGTTTGTGGGAGGTCGGAACATTTGCTGAGGGGCCATTTGAACCTCTCCAACATGAATTCTCCAGCGATCTTATAATAGTGAATTTGAAACTATTTTACTTAATCTTTTTTTTTTTTTGAGGCAGAGTTTCACTCTTGTTGCCCAGGCTGGAGTGCAATGGTGCGATCTCAGTTCACTGCAACCTCTGCCTCCTGGGTTCAAGTGATTCTCCTGCCTCAGCCTCCCAAGTAACTGGGATCACAGGTGCCCGCCACCATGCCCTGCTAATTTTTGTAGTTTTTCAGTAGAAATGGGGTTTTGCCATGTTGGCCACGCTAGTCTCAAACTCCTGCCTGACCTTGTGATCCTCCTGCCTTGGCCTCCCAAAGTGCTGGGATTACATGTGTGATCCACTGCACCTGACCTATTTTACTTACTCTTAAAACTCAGGTTTTTTTTTTTGTTTGGAGACGGAGTTTCACTCCTGTTGCCCAGGCTGAAAACTCAGATTTTATATATAGTGTTTCCATTGTCTGTTAGTCTAAACAGGATCTAGATTTTTATTACCAAAACAAAACAGCCTGGTACCTGCCTTGTCATTTGTGCTTCTGAGAAAGGGGTGCCGTTGACGTTGAGTCAGAACCTGTGTGACAAATGCTACACTCAGTGTAGCCTTGAGTGTGACCCACGTGCTGTGGGGCTCGCCCTGACACCCCTGGGGCTCTGTTGCAGGTCCCACCTTCGGAGAGAAGCCGTGCACCGTTTGACTCACTTTTTCATGATGGTAACACTTGGTCATTGAGAATCAAAAGCTGATAAATTCTGCAAATACCTAAAGACGAGTTTTACCATTATCTTTAAAAATCACTGATACCTGATGTGGAGCCATACATTTGGAGCAAGACTGGGCAGTCTCTTTAAATCCACACTGCAGGTTATTTGAAAGATGGGTGTCAGCTTAACCTACTTTCCTGCCCGCTGTGAGTCTCACTTTGTGCATGGCTCGCTAGCACAGCTCGTCACAGCCTATTTGGAATTTATGAGTTTTTTTTTTTGTCTTGACAAAGCCCTGTGCACATAGGGTAACAATAAGGGTTATGAAAAGTATAAAACTAGGCCAGGCGCAGTGGCTCATGCCTGTAATCCCAGCACTTTGGGAGGCCAGGGCGGGCAGATCACGAGGTCAGGAGATCGAGACCATCCTGGCTAACACAATGAAACCCCGTCTCTACTAAAATACAAAAAATTAGCCGGGCGTGGTGGCGGGCACCTGTAGTCCCAGCTACTCAGGAGGCTGAGGCAGGAGAATGGCGTGAACCCGGGAGGCGGAGCTTGCAGTGACTGGATATCTTGCCACTGCCCCCCAGCCTGGGTGATAGAGCGAGACTCCATCTCAAAAAAAAAGGAAAAAGAAAAGCATAAAACTCTGTTTTGGGATGTAGACCATTATATCATAACCACATAAAAAGCCTCAATTAGGATGTTGCTGATTTTCATCTAGAAATTGTCTGTGAAGAACTCCATGAAGTTGGAAGAACGGCTGTAAATATTAATGTACTTTGCTTAGTGATTGTGTGGCTTTAATCTACAGTATGTTCATGCGTGCTGGGTTTGTGCAGCCCCCTGCAGTAGGGCGGGAAGTTGGAGATCGTAATTGCTCTAGGCCAGATCTCGGCTGGCAGCCCCCAGAGGAGTTCTGGCTTGCATCATGTAGGAGGGCCTGGGAGACGCAGATTGGAGGCTTGTTCTTTAAAGGTCCAGTGGGGGTCTGGCCTGCCCTGCCCTCTGTGCTGCTGCTGGGAAGTCCAGCCAGGCTGAGCCACATCCTTGAGCTGTCAGAGGGGGACGTGTCCTCTTCTCTCAACCTGGAAGGCACCTTCCTTACCCAGCAGCTCTTCCTTCCTTCCTCCTCTCTGCTTTCCTTCCTGTGTGTTCCTGCTCTTTGCCTAACTTCTCTCTATCCCTTGGATACTTGCCTTCATGAGGTGAAGGTGGCCCTACTCTGAGCTGCCCCAGCATCCTGTGAATCAGAGGGCAGTGTTGAATACTGCATTGGGATCGATCGCCTGGTTCCTGGGCCGTCTCCACCATCTAACTCCATGAGGACAAGGGCAGCATCTGCCCTGCCGGCATCTACTGCCATCCTTGGCACAGGGCTGGTGCTTAGTAAATATTTGTTGAATGGACGAGGCTGAAATGTGTAAATTGCAGAAACTTTTTAAAGATTTGTGTGAGCACTGTTGTAAAATGTTTGAAATTAGAGCTGTTCTGGAAAACAGTTGGTTTTTTGTTTTTTTTTCTTTGTCATCCGGGCTGGAGTGCAGTGGCATAGTCATAGCTCACTGCAGCCTTGAACTCCTAGGCTCAAGTGGTCTTGCCACCTCAGCCTCCGCAGTAACTGGGACTACAGGGGCACACCATACTTCGCTAATTTTTAAACATTTTGTAGAGACAAGGTTTTGCTCTATTGCCTAGGCTGGTCTCAAATTCTTGGCCTCAGCTCAGGTGATTCTTGTGTCTCAGCCTCCCAAAGGGTTGGGATTACAAGTGTGAGCCCCTGTGCTTGGCTGTAGACTTTTTCCATTAAAGGCCAGAGAGTAAATATTTTAGGTTTTGTGGGCCATCGTGGTCTCTGCTGCAGCTACTCAGCCCTGCCGTTGTTAACATGAAAGCAGCCACGGACAGTGCATAGGTTCATAAGCATGGCTGTGTTCCAATAAAACTCTAGTTATAGACAGTGAAATTTGTATATACTCTATAGTTTTTGCATGTCATGAAACATTCTTATTTTGATTTTCTCCAAAGTATTTAAAACATAAAACCATTCTTAGCTCACAGGAGTACAAAAACTGGTGACAGGAGTACAAAAAAATGGGAGTAGACTTTATACTCCCATTTATAAAGAATACAAAACATTAGTGGAAAATCAGAGAAACACAATCAAACTTATTGGGAGAAGTAGATTCCCAAACTGCTCCCTGGTGAACATGTTTGCTTACTTCCTTTTCCTTTATTTTTTAAAATTGTGGCAAAATACAAATACCATGAAATTTACTGTCTTAACCGTTTTTAAGTGTGTGGTTCATTAGTATTAAGGATGTTCGTGTTGTGCAACCAGCAGCCCCATTCATCACCGGAACTCTTTTCATCTTCCCCAAAGCAACTCTGTGACCATTAGACACTAACTCTCCCTTCCCCCTCTCCCCAGCCCCTGGCAGCCACCATTCTGCTTTCTGTCTACAAATTTGATGACTGTAGGAACCTCATAATCATACAGCAGTTGTCATTTTGTGAGTGGCTTATTTCACCTGGTTTAAAGCCCTAAAGCTTCACTATATTTTAACATAGGTCATAATTACCTTTCTTTGTAAGGCTGAATAATATTCCATTGTGTGTATATGCTAGTTTTGCTCATCCATCCATTGCGGATGGATACTTGGGTTGATTACATGTTTTAGCTCTGTGAAGAATGCTGCTATGAACATGGGTGTACAAATACCTCCTCAAGACCCTGATTTCACTTATTTTGAGTGTGTACTCAGAAGTAGAATTGGTAGGTCATATGGTAATTCTATTTTTAATTTTTTGAGGGACTGCTATACTGTTTTCTATAGTGGCCCTATCTATTTTACATTCCCACCACCAGTACACAGGGGTTTGAGTTTCTCCAACACTTGTTACTTTCTGTTTTTTTAAATTTTTGGTCTTCTTTTTAATCATAGCCATCCTTATGGGTGTGAAGTGGTATCTTATGGTCCTTTTGAGTTGCATTTTCTTAAGGATTAGTGATGTTGAGCATTTTTTTTCCATGAGCCTATTGACCATTTGTGTATCTTTTTGGAGAAATGTTTATTCAAGCTCTTTGCCCATTTTAATCTGTTTCTTTGTTTTATTGAGTTGTAGGAATTCTTTATTCTGGATATTAAGCCCTTAGTGGATATAGGATTTGCAAATATTTTATCCCATTCTGTGGTGTTGCCTTTATACTCTGTTGATAGTCTCCTTTGATACACAAACATTTTTAATTTTGATGAAGTTCAACTTCTCTATCTTGTTATTGTTGTCTGTGCATTTGAGGTCATATCCAAGAAATAATTGCCAAATCCAGTGCCTTGAAGTTTTTCCCGTTTCCTGCTAAGAGTTTTACAGTTTTAGCACTTATGCTTAGGTTTTCTGTGCATTTTGAGTTAATTTCTGTGAATAGTACAAGTGTCCAGCTTCATTTTCTTGCTTGTGAATATCCAGTCTTCAGCCATTTGCTGAAATCATTTATTATTTCCCACTGAATGGCCTTGAAACCATTTCCCATTGAATGGTCTTGAAACCATTCAACCCTGTTGAAACCATTGACCGTATATGTGAGGATTTATTTCTGGGCTCTCTGTTCTCTTCTGCTGGTCTCTATGTATCTATCTTTATGGCAGCTGTTTTGATTGACACTGTTTTGGTTATGAGTTCTTTCTTAGTCCATTTGTGCTGCTAGGACAACATACATGAGACTGGATAGTTTATAAATAATAGCAATTTATTCTCATAGTTCTGGAGGCTGGGAAGTCCAAGATGAAGGGACTAGCAAATTCTGTGTCTAATGAGGGCTGCTCCCTGCTTCCAAAATGGCACCTTGCTGCTGCATTCTTCTGAGGGGATGAACACCAGAGGGGACGAACGCCAGAGGAGCTGAGCACTGGAGGGGATGAACACTGTGCCCTTACATGGCAGAAGGGATGCAAGGGAACGAACCCCCTTCCTCAAACTCTTCTGTAAGGGGCCTGATTCCATCCATGCAGGTTTCATCCTCTTGATTTAATCACTCCTCAAAGGTCCCACCATTTAAAACGATGACATTGGCTATTGAGTTTCAACACATGAATTTTGGCGGACATCAGACCATAACGGTAGTTTTGTACTAAATTTTGAAATCAGCAAGTGCAAGTCTTCTAGCTTTGTTCTTTCTTTTTTCTCAAGATTGTTGTGGCTATTCAGGGTCTTTTGAGATTTCATGTAAATTCTAGGATGAATTTTTCTATTTCTGCATGTACCTGTTTACTTTTGCCTTATTTCTTAGGCTGCTAGGTTAAGGGACATTAATGTTTTAACTTTCATTTAAGTTTATCTTTTAATTTTTCTCTTTTATTTGTAGCAGCTTGATTAGTAATCACTCACCTCAGGTGATCCTCCTGCCCCGGCCTCCTGGAGTGCTGGGATTACAGGCGTGAGCCACCGTGCCTGACCCAAAATACCTATTTTAGAAAACAAACTCTTCAGTCCAGATGAGTCAGAGTCGTCATGAGACCAGTGTTCTGTGATAGGCAGTAGTTCAGGGAAGTGGATTAGAGTCGCTGCTTTCATTCCTTTGGATGCTTTGGTTTGGTGTTTGTTAATCCCGGAAGTCAGATTATTAGGCCTTTCTGTATTTGGGCCCCTGTCTTGGCAGCTGTAAGTGTGACGCATGTCCCCAATGAAGGAGACTGCTTCTTTTGTCCTTCGAAGGCCATGCCTACCTTGTTGCCTGAATAGGAGCCTCCATGAGCTGGTGGCTGGATTTAGCCCTGAGTTGGGGCTGGCATTGGGAGTGAGTCTAGGCTGAGACATTTGGAGGAGAGGCAAGAAGGAGAAGGGTGCAACTCGTCCCTAATGCCTTTCCTACCTTTGAGAATTGTTTTTCACAAATGATGTTTTTGCCTCTAATCTGGTCATTTCTTTGTAGTCTTGGTAATGGATAAGAAATTTGCCCTGTGAGTTAAGCATGGTTTCCAGGGATGATGGCAGACTGAAATATTTGGGGATTCAGTGGTTTGCCTTGCTTTGTAATTTTGGTTTAATTTGCAGTTGGGAGTGATTGAGAATAATTTGGAATAAAACTGTTCTAGAAGGAAAACATCCATGCAAACCATTCTGCTTATTCTTTCAAACCAGGTGGTTTTCCAAATTAGATGACAGGAGTCTGGAGCACTTCATACTCAATATTCAGAGTACATATTTTATTTTATTTATTTATTTTGTGGAGACAGGGTCTCTGTCACCCAGACTGGAGTGCAGTGGTATGATCTCAGCTCACTGCAACCTCTGCTCCCCGGGTTCAAGTGATTCTCCTGCCTCAGCTTCCCAAGGACCTGAGATTACAGGCGTCTGCCACCATGCCCGGCTAATGTTTGTATTTTTAGTAGAGATGGGGTTTCACCATGTTGGCCAGGCTAGTCTCGAACTCCTGACCTCAAGTGATCCACCACCTCAGCCTCCCAAAGTGCTGGGATTATAGGCGTGAGCCACTGCACCTGGCCCAAAGAACCTATTTTAGTAAACAAACTCTCAGTTCAAATAAGTCAGAGTGCCTTTTTTTGTAGTTGGCCAGGGTTTTTATAATTAGTTTATCAAGTAAAATTTGACTTGTATTGACAAGAACTGGAGTTGGGATAGCAAACAGTAATTGCTAACTCTATCTTATCAGGGAAATCAAAAGTGTCTATTGAATTAGAGCAACTCTATTATATTGCCCTGTAACCTCACCAAGATGATTCTTTGGAGGATGATTAAATGTCGTCATGAATCCATATATGTGAGAAAGCAAACAGATGGATAAACAACCAAAGTAATTATCATCTGTACATTTACATTTTTCCATCACAATAGTTCAGGGACCTGCTGGTCCAGAGTCATTTATTTGGTCATTATCTGGGAGGATGACATTCTTCATAAAATGTACCCGATTGGTTTATCTGCCCTGCACTCTTACCAGAGGGCATTTTAGCTGTTTAAACTCCCAGAAAGTGTTGGTAGCTTCCTTGTTTTTATTGGTGTCTGGTGGACAGAGGGGACAAGAGAAAGTTTGATGGGATGTATTCTGTGGTTATGAGAGGAGATACTATACTGTATAAAGAAGCCCCCAAAAAACCAGTTTAAAAAGATTGTTTTGTGGATAGATTGCATTACCTAAATTCTGATGAAATATTTCATTTTATGTTGCTAATTTTGACTCTAATCTTTTTAAACACAAAAGTAAAACCAATCCGACAACGCAAACATCTTCAAAACCACAGTTAAACAGCATTTGTGGATTGTACCTGTCTTAATAGTGTATAATCACCTTTCCTAGAAAACTTTTCCTTTCTCAGCCTGCCTTTACAGGTGAGGTGCTCAGACTGCAAAGTCCCATAGGAAGATAATTTTGCCAATTACTCTCTTTTAAGCTGCTTTGTTTAAAGGGTTCTAAACTCACATCATGAGGAGGGGAGAACCGAGAGGGTGTCGGATATGTGTTGTCACTCTGATGTTTGCTTTTTTTTTTTTTTTTTTGAGACGGAGTCTCGCTCTGTTGCCAGGCTGGAGTGCAGTGGTGCGATCACGGCTCACTGCAAACTCTGCCTCCCGGGGTCACGCCATTCTCCTGCCTCAGCCTCCTGAGTAGCTGGGACTACAGGTGCCCGCCACCACACCCAGCTAATTTTTTTGTATTTTTTTAGTAGAGATTTCACCATGTTAGTCAGGAAGGGCTTGATCACCATGTTAGAGATTACACCATTTTTAGTAGGCATTTCACCATGTTAGCCAGGAAGGTCTCGATCTGACCTCGTGATCTGCCTGCCTCAGCCTCCCAAAGTGCTGGGATTACAGGCATGAGCCACCGTGCCTGGCCGATATTTGCTCATTTTCCAAGTGTTTTGTGAGTCCTGAGGAATGAGCTCAAGGAGAAGATGAGTTCATTCTTTCTTCTAGGTTTGTTTTCAAGTGGGGTGAAGCTCACTTTTAGTTTCAGGTGGAAGCTGTGCACTGGATTCATTTGGGAGCAGGTTGGCAGGTAGAACAGTAGAATAAATCTTGAAGACCTACAAGCATTAGAATGGGAGAGGAATGGATGGAGCTGCTCCTTCCTTCTGATTTGCAGGAATTTTCCTTAATGAAACAAGCTAGCCCTGAGGGAGCCGTCATCTGGGACCCTGGGATCTGCGATGCAGCGGAGTTCCATTATCCTGTTTATTTTTGCTGTAAATACACTCAACATTACACAATTCATTAAAAGATAAGCGTGATCTGTCCTGTTGGGAAGCTTCTAATGGAAAGTAGGGGATGGCTGATGATTCCTCTGGATGGGCGTTTATTTGCAAGATGTTTCTTTCCAGAAGATACTTAACTAGATTGCGTGTTTCATGACCTCAGTATAAATTCTTTTAGTTTTCCTGACCTTTTATGATTTTAGTTACTATCCTAAATTATATTGATTTCCTTTTCTTGTTCATCTAGAAATGATCATTAAAAACAAACAAATAGGCCAGGCATGGTGGCTCATACCTGTAATCCCAGCACTTTGGGAGGCCAAGGCAGGTGGATCACTTGAGGTCAGGAGTTCCAGACCAGCCTGGCCAAAATGGTGAAATCCCATCTCTACCAAAAACAACAACAACAACAACAACAACAACAAAACTGGATGTGGTGACGTGTGCCTGTAATCTCAGGTACTCGCGAGACTGAGGCAGGAGAATCATTTGAACCTGGGAGGCAGAGGTTGCAGTGAGCCGAGATTGTGCCACTGCACTCCAGCCTGGGTGACAGAGAGAGGCTCCATTTCAAAAAATAAAAACAAACAAATGAAAGGTTTAAGACCTTCTTTGAACCTGACTGCCTTACTTTCTTTGGTGAGCTAATTTTTCTGAGGTCAAGAGAACAGGTGCCAGAACCAAACTGCTTGGGATCAGATCCTAGCCCTAGCACTGGTTGACCTGAGGGAAGTTAATCTCTGTGTGCCGCCTTTCTCTGTTAAATGGGGATAGTAATAGTGGTTGTGGCATAAGATTTAGGTTAAATGAGTCAGTAGATGTAAGCACCTACTGAATGCTATTTAAGTTAATGCAATAATTCAGTGGATTTTGGCTGAATTCATGCATTCAGTAAATATTTACCCTCTGCCTGCAAAATGACTGCTGTATGCTTGGCCCTGGGATACAATATGGACCAAAGTAGATATGGGGGAATGGCAAGTAAGTAGACAGCCACAAGACAGAGCTGTAAATGATGGGAGGGAGAAGGGACTACCAAGGGAGACTTCCTGGAAGAAGCAGCTTCTTTAATAGGTGCTTTGAAGAGAACAGATATGAGTTAATGAGATGAAGAGGGGTAGGAAGGAGTAGCATCGGTTTAGCTGAGGGCCCTGAGGTGCAAGAGTGCACAGGCCACTGACGTTCAGTCTAGGTGAGTGGAGGTGAGACTGGGAGCTAAGCAGGGTCGTCCCAAGCTGTCTGGAGGAATTTGGACTTAATGCTCGGAGCAGTGGCTGGTGATTGAAAGGTTTGGAGTGGTGGGTCTTGAAGGGTTCAGAGCTACATCAGAGTTTGTTGTAGGAAGAGTGCATGGGCAGTGGTTTGAAGAACGGGAAGGAGGAAGGAGAGGAGACAGGTGATGGGCAGGCATGGCAGCCATGCAGGGGAGGTGATGGGGTCTGAATGGGGTTGATGGTGGTGGGGGTGGGGAGGAGCCGGTGGGGTTGAGAATATTAGGAGGATAAGGAGTGCCGTGTCCTGACTGATTGGTTGTAGGGGAGGGGAGGGAAGTGTCCAGGCCTGGATGTGGGGGCTGCTGGTCTCCGGTGGTCCTGGAGAAGGATGAACTCAGGGTACAGTTGTTCCCCAGTACTGGGCACAGGGTGCAGGGCCGTGCCCGTGGTAGACAGTAGGAAATGCTTGCTGCAGGAAGGCCCTCAGCAGGCAGAACCATGTGTGGTCTCTGAGCCTTGCAAGTGGACCTGCTGAGGCAGCTGTCGGGTGGCTGGAGCACAGTTTATGCAGTTGGGAGTCAGCATGAAGATGGGTATGGAAGCCTCCAGAGATAACCTGGGTGGGAGGGTTTGGAAAGTGAGGAGAAGCTGAGGAGCTGGAGCCCCAAAGAACAGCTGCACAGAGGACTGAGACGGAGGAGACCCGGGGAGCAGAGGCCCAGGGAGGACACCAAGCCCGAGGAGGAAGTGGCTGGGAAGGAAAAGAAGAAAGAGTGTCGATGCCAGGGTGCCCTTGGCTCTGCAGGGCACGTGTCAGTGGTGAGGTGGATTGGGGCTTGTGTGGGCAATGTTGGCACAGAGACTTGGCAGTAAAAAGACAAGAGAGCTCTCAGTAAGAACCTGGAGAGGGTGTCAGTTATCAACAGCTATATAACAGGTCACACCAAAACCTAGGAGCTGAAAACGTTTTTTTTTTTTTTTTTTGAGATGGATTCTCGCTCTGGTGCCCAGGCTGGAGTGCAGTGGCACAGTCTCGGCTCACTGCAACCTCCGCCTCCTGGGTTCAAACGGTTCTCCTGCCTCAGCCTCCTGAGTAGCTGAGATTACAGGTGTGCACCACTACACCTGGCTAATTTTTGTATTTTTAGTAGAGATGGGGTTTCACTATGTCAGTCAGGCTGGTCTCGAACTCCTGACTTGGTGATCCACCCGCCTCAGCCTCCCAAAGTCCTGGGATTACAGGCGTGAGCCACTGCGCCTGGCCAGAAAGCATTTTTTATCCTAGTTTCTGTGTGGCTTAGCTGGGCCGGCAGCTCAGGCCCTCTGAAGTGCTGCATTTAAGGTGTCTGCGGGGAACAGAGTCATTTCAGGGTCTCACTGGAGGAGAATCGGCTTCGACGCTCACACGGTGGTATTAGTAGGATTCGCCTTCTTGGTGGCTGTTGGCAGAGGGTACTTGCATTTCCCTCCCACATGGGCCTCTCCATAGGGGCAGCTTATGTAGGGCTGGTTTTGTCACAGCAGGTGAGTGGGAGGCAGAGGGTGGGGCAGAGAGGGGGAGGGAGGGAGGGAGGGAGAGAGAGTGAGAGAGAGAGAGATAGAGAGAGAGAGAGAGAGAGAGAGAGAGAGAGAGATAAAAGAAAGAGAGCACACAGCGCAGAAGTCAGAGCCCTTTTGTAAACGAATCATGGAAGTGACATCCCATCACTGGCAGTATTTTATTGGCTAGAAGTGAGTCACTAGGTCCAGCCCATACTCAGTGGGATCATTTTTATGGATTTTCTTTTAGGAAATGAATGAAGTGAGTCAAATACTCTTTGCTTTACATGTGGATGTGCTCGGCTGTGCATCTGGGTTTGCTGCCACCGGCCTCTTTTCCAGTCCCAAGCAACACACATTCATGAATCCACTTGGGTGCAGATGCACGTACTGTATGGCTGGCGATCGTGAGCAGTTTCTTCGAAGTTTCTGGCACTTTGCTGATGCAGGCAGCTCAGTGTCGGAGTGGCCAAGAGCAGGGGGTTTTGAGCACGTCTCTGCCGGGCATCTCATGATTGCCACGGTGCTTTATTGAGCATAACAACTTAGAATGTTCAGGTGTGGTTTGCGGCATTCACTTGCTGGTGAATGTTGACCTGATAGGCAGAGACTTTTTAAACAGCTGTCTTGAGCAGTTACTCACATACCATACAGTGTATCCATTTACAGTGTACAATTCTATGGTTTTTGGCATATTACATTAATTTTTTAAACTTATGGGAAAATATATATAACATAGAATTTTCCCTTTTAACCCTTTTAAAATGCACATTTCATTGGCATGAAGTACATCTATAGTGTTGTGCTACTTATTCTTTGTTCCCAAGACTCTCACCATCCCAGACAGAAACTTTGTACCCATTAAAAGCTAACTCTTGGCCAGACGCCGCAGCTCACGCCTGTAATCCTAGCACTTTGAGAGTCCGAGGTGGGTTGATCACTTGAGGTCAGGAGTTCAAGACCAGCCTGGCCAATGTGGCAAAACCCCATTTCTACTAAAAATACAAAAATTAGCTGGATGTGGTGGCGGGCACGTGTAATCCCAGCTACTTGGGAGGCTGAGACAGAAGAATTGCCTGAACCCACAAGGCGAAGGTTGCAGTGAGCCGAGATCGCCACCACTACACTCCAGTCTGGGCAACAGAGCGAGACTTCATCTAAAAAAGAAAGAAAAAGCTAACTTTCCATTCCCTGTCCCCTCAGCCTCCGTTAATTTCTAGTCTATTATATTTTCTGTCTCTGAATTTGACTACTCTAGGAGCCACATATGAACGGAATTGCACAGGATTTGTCCTTTTGTGCCTGGCTAATCTCGCAGAGCATGGTATCTTCTGGGTTCATCCATGTCACAGCACCTGTCAACACTTCCTTGCTCCGAAGAATATTTCACTGTATGCATAGCCCACATTTTGTTTAATTTGTTCGTCTCTTGATGGACACTTGCGACATGGTTTCCCCAGCATTTGACTGTCGTGAATAACTTGTCCACTCTTTGCTGGAGGAAGTGCGTCAGCGCCTATCTCATGGTCACAGCAGACAGGCTCCCTTCTTGGGTCAGACGCTCATTGTGAAGCAGATCAGTGCAGTGAGAATGCAGATCTGATCCTGTTCCCCATCCCTGGCCTATGACTGGGGAGAGATGCAGCCCCCTCGGCCTGGCCAGAGCTGAGGCAAAGGACTGGTATCTGGAGGCTGGGCGGCAGCATGCCCTCCTTCCTCCTGCTCTTTGCCTCAGTCTTTGCGTGTAGAAATGGGGTTGCTGTTAGCCCTATTTCTTAGGGTTGATGTGGGATGATGTGGTGTTCAGTGGCGTTTCTGATCTTTCTCAGGGCAGAATGAAGTTTAACTCTACCATGATGATGGTGGTGCTGGTCGTATTGTGATTGACGATGGTGGTGGTTGGTAGTATTACTGTTGGTGGTGATGGTGGTGGTTGGTAGTATTACTGTTGGTGGTGATCGTGGTGGTGGTAATATTGCTGGTGATGATTGCGTTGGTAGTATTGATGTTGCTGGCGAGGGTGGTGAAGGTGGTAGTAGTGTCCAGCTGGGCCTTTTGAGGGCATCTGGCTGAACCTCTTTCTTACTTGGCGTGGGATTGGGGTAGGCACCCTGGACCAGGGCCCTCAAAATGCTCCAGGCCACAGATGGAGAAGGGAAGTTTCCCGAAGTGGGATTGCAGGGTCAGGTACACTGAGCCAGAGGCACTGCTTCCCAGGAATCCTTACCTCTCGGAGCCTGTGATGTGGGCGCCCCGCTGTGCAGCTGCCGTCCAGCCTGGATCCCAAGCTTCCCTTCCCTGGAATCACTCTGAGCTGCTCCGGTCCTTTGGGCTGGATTTTCCATCCTCTCCATAGAAGGGAACCTGGTTCCCGCTGCCTGTCCTGAGGTTGGGGGTGTGTGTGCTGGACCTGGCCCAGGGCAGTACTGGGGTTGCATGAGAAGGCAGATCTGGAGCTGGTCATATGCCTGCGCCCAGCAAGCTGGGCGTTCAGAATCCCTTTCCGTGGCCCGGGCCCACCCCCGCACCCTGTTCCCTTTATAACTGAGCTTTCGTCTTTGCCTCGAGTCCCTGGCCACCCTACGGGATCCTGGCCTCCCTTTTCCGGGAGTGGTGCAGGTTCTGCTGGGGGGTGGTGCACCCTGTCCTTGCTGCCCGCCTGGCACTCTGGGTTCCCCTCTGCACTTGTTTGCTGATCCATCTCCACTGAGTCCTGAAGGTGCTTATTGATGGTGACCTGGGCCCAAAGACGTGGGGTTAACACACCCAGCTCCTGCTCTCCTGCAGCCGTCTCCCTTTGGGGAGTGGGGAGCCGCAGGACAGCCCCTAAGCCATCTAGTGCCTCTGGGGATTCCAGGAAGGCACTCCTTGGGTGAACATGCTGCTTGGCAAGTGCAACCCGGGCAGGATTTCGGCTTCCATGTGTCCCTTCAGCTCTGAGCCTTTGGCAGTGAACAAACCTACCAACTGTACATGGCAGTCCAAAGTGGGTAGGTGTGTGAGGGTTGGTCCTATGATGAGACCCAGTCTTGTGAAACCCTTTTTCCCAGAGCATCGGTACATCCCCTGCTTAATTTCAGAGCAGCAAGGGCAGAGCTGGGACATGGATGGATCTCTCTGTGATGAGAGCATCGGGTGTTGAATGTCCTTTCTGTGCTATAACTATAAATTCATGTTAGACAGCAAAATGTAGGCGTTTGACTGATGGAGGAAGGATCTGGAGGGGGAAAAGTATTGCTCAAGAATATTTCACCTAAAAAGGACTTTGTGATAAGGTTTGCTTGTGACAGTTCTTGTATGATATTGGGTGATATTTTTTGTGACTTTTGTTTTGACATGCTCTGGCTGGTTTTATGAGGGCTATTCGGGGAGCACCAAAGGAAGAGTGGCCAGAGAGGCAAAGCTCTGTCTGGCTCTCGGTGGGAGGGCTGTGCTTTTTCAGAGTGTGGAGCTACGTGTTATGCAGCATGCAGTGTTGTGGCTAGGGACAGAAACTGGGTCAGAAAAATTAGCCCCCCGAAGCTGGTTTCTCCCACCCTCCAGACCTGTGTCTTTGAGCAACCATCTAATGTCCTCTCTAAGCCTCATTTTTTTTTTTCATTTGTGAAATGGATTGAGTAGTAATCCCTCCCTTGTAAAGTTTTTGTGATAATGAAATTAGATAAATTGGGTAGTCCACAAGAAGCTGTCAGTGGCTGTTCCATGGTAAGGGGCTAAGAGCTCTCATTACAGCTTTTCCTAGTTGTATTACTATTTGGAGAGCTGGTTCCTAATTTGAGTTTGCTGCAGCTTATCTGTATCATGTCTTGTCTCCTCTTTGGGTGGCAGTTCTTACCTGAGATCTTGGGTGGTAAATATTTGTTGGTCGGTCTGGATTGACTGGATGATTGGAGGTCTGGTCTGTGCTCGCCTACAGGGTCAGCTTAGCCTAGCTGTGACATGGAAAGGCTCTGTCTCCTCTAGACTGGGGTTCCGTTCATGGGATTAATGGAATTGTTATTTCATCCTGTCTCAAGGGCTTTCTGGAATAAGGGCAATGGGGCCTTTGACACTGCCCAGAATTGTCACTGTCCCTTTGAAGCAAAGGGAAATCGGTTGCAGAGAGAGGGACTCTGCAGCCTTTGTTGTGGATGCAGCAGTACAGTTACTCTTTGTTTGGGATGTGCTGGGAGTGCTGTTCTCAGAGCAAGGCCACATGATGCCTGGAGGTGGGGCGGCAGCATGCCTTCCTTCCTCCCTCCTGCTCTTTGCCTCAGAGTCTTTGTGCGCAGAAATGGGGTTGCTGTTAGCCCTACTTCATAGGGCTAATATGGGATGATGTGAGGAAATGCATCAAGTGTTCTTTGGAGTTTCTGGTTTTTCCCAGGGCAGAATGAAGTTTAGCTCTACCATGATGATGGTGCTGCTGGTGATAGTGGTGGTGCTGATGTTGGTGATGTTATTGTTGATGGTGGTTGGTAGTATTGCTGTTGGCGGTGATGGTGGTGGTGGTAATATTGCTGGTGGTGATTGTGTTGGTAGTATTGATGTTGGTGGGGGTGGTGAGGTGGTAGTATTGTTGGTTATAGTAGTACTGGTGATGGTAGTATTGTTGGTAGTGTTTTAGCATTGGTGAGAGTGGTGGTAGTATTCTTGGTAGTATTGTTGGTAGTGTTAGTATTGTTGGTGATGGTAGTGGTAGTATTATTGGTAGTAGTACTGTTGGTGATATGGTGGTAATAGTATTGTTGGTGATAGTGGTGATGGTGGTAGTATTGCTGATAGTATTGGTAGTGGTGGTGGTAGTATTGGTGATGGTGGTAGTATTGTTGGTAGTATTAGTGATAGTGGTGGTGGTGGTGGTAGTATTGTTGGTGATGGTGGTGGTAGTATTATTGGTAATAGTGCTGTTGGTGATAGTGGTGGTGATAGTGGTGATGGTGATAGTATTGTTGATAGTATTGGTAGTGTTGGTAGTAGTGGTAGTAGTAGTATTGTTGGTGATAGTGGTGATGGTGGTAGTGTTGTTTTTGTTGGTAGTATTGCTGTTGATAGTATTGTTGGTGATGTGTTGGTGGTGATTGTGGTGGTGGTAGTATTGTTGGTAGTGTTTTTGGTAGTGTTGTTGGTGGTAGTATTGTTGTTGGTGGTAGTATTGTTATTTGTAGTATTGGTGACAGTGGTAGTATTGTTGTTGGTATTAATAGTATTGAGGCAGGAGAATAGGGCCTGGAGGCAGGAAGCCTAAGGACTTCCTAGAACTAAATCAAATGGAAACACGCTGTGATAGGAAATAGCCTCTTCATTTACATTGGGTGTATACTGAGTAAATGACTTTGTAACTTTACTTCAGCCTCTTCTTTTTATTTTTTTTTTTGAGATGGAGTTTCACTGTTGTCATCCAGGCTGGAGTGCAGTGGCACAATCTCAGCTCACTGCAACCTCCGCCTCCTGTGTTCAA
The DNA here is from genome assembly GCF_001698545.2 of Rhinopithecus bieti. NCBI lineage: Eukaryota > Metazoa > Chordata > Mammalia > Primates > Cercopithecidae > Rhinopithecus > Rhinopithecus bieti. The sequence goes on along the minus strand of NW_016819184.1, from coordinate 2,851,465 downwards.
GTGATTCTCCTGCCTCAGCCTCCTGAGTAGCTGGGACTACAGGTGTGTGCCACCAGGCTCAGCTAATTATTGTTTTCTTAGTAGAAATGGGATTTCACCATGTTGGCCAGGATGGTCTCAATCTCTTGACCTTGTGATTCGCCCACCCTGGCCTACCAGAGTGGTGGGATTACAGGCGTGAGCCACCATGCCTGGCCAGCCTCTTCATTTATATAGGGTGTACACCAAGTAACCCATGGTGGTGGTAGTATTGTTGGTCATATGGTAGTATTGTTATTGTTGGTAGTATTGTAGGTGATGGTGGTGGTAGAAGTATTGTTATTGTTCATAGTATTGTAGGTGATGGTGGTGGTGGTAGTATTGTTGGTACTGTTGTCACTAGTCGATGCAAGTAATATTGTTATTGTTGGTATTGTTGGTGACGTGGTATTGGTGATGTGGTATTATTGTTAGTAGGTTGGTGATGTTATTGGTAGTTTGTTGTGATTTGGTGGTGGTAGTATTGGTGGTATTGTTGTTGATGTGGTAGTATTGTTATGTTGGTAGTATTGTTGTGTGATGGTGGTGGTAATGTTGTTATGTTGGTAGTATTGTTGGTGATGTGGTAGTATGTGTTGGTGATGTTATTGGTAGTAATTGTATTGTTGGTAGTGTTTGGTGATGTTGTTATTCTTGGTAGTATCATTGGTGATGGTGGTGGTAGTATTGGTGGTAGTATTGTTGGTGAACTGTGGTAGTACTTGTGTATTGTTGGTAACATTGTTGGTGATGTGGTGTTGGGATAGTATTGTTATTATTGGTAGTATTGTTGGTGATGGTAGTGATAGTATTTTTTTTTTGGTAGTATTAGTGATGGTGGTGGTGGTAGTATTGTTGGTGATGGTGGTGGTAGTATTGTTGGTGATGGTGGTGGTGAAGTATTGATGATGGTGGTGGTGGAAGCATTGTTGGTAGTAATTTTGGTAGTGTTGCTGGAGGTAGTATTGTTATAGGCGGTGATGGCAGTGGAGATGGTAGTGGTGGTAGTATTGTTAGTAGTATTTTTAGTAGTGTTGGTAGTGGTGGTATTGGTGATGGTGGTGGTGGTAGTGTTATGGGTGATGGCAGTGGAGGTGGTAGTGGTGGCAGTATTGTTGGTAGCATTTTTGGTAGTGCTGGTGGTGGTAGTATTGTCAGTGATGGTGGTGGTAGTATTGTCATCCGTGGTGATGGCGGTGGAGGTGGTGATGGCAGCGGAAGTGGTAGTGGTAGTAATATTATTGGTAGCAGTTTTGGTAGTGTTGGTGGTGGTAGTATTGGTGATGGTGGTGGTGGTCGTATTGTTAATTGGTGGTGATGGCAGTGGAGGTGCTGCTGTTAGTACACTGCCATCGGTGGAGCTCCCATTTTTCAGCTGAATGCCTTTGTGTCATGGACTTCCTGGGAATGAGTGTGGGTAGAATATCCCTCATTTGTGGTTGAGATTTTTCCCAGGAGCTGTGTTGGTCGGGGAAGCCTTGCTGTATGTGTATTGGGGTTCGAGGGCATTGTGGGTGCTCAGTGGTCAGCTTTGATGTCACCTGAAACATGTTACAGGTGAGTCAGGTGGAGCACTGGGGAACTGCAGGGAGATGAGTGTTTTCTGATGTCAGATCCGATGGAGCTTGAACAGCTAGAAATGAAACAAACAGAAAATGTGGAGAGATGCTCAGTGGTTTGCTTGGTACATTTGTGAAACTTTCGAGTGGTCCTGGGTGTTGGGTGTCATGGTGGACACACTGTCATGGGCGCTTTCTGGGCAAAGTCTCCCCTGCCTGCCCTTTATCCTTGTCTGTTTTCTTTCTGCTCAGCAGCACCACCGTAAGCAAGCAGGGTTTTATAGCCTCTTGCTAAGTATTTCTCATCTCTTGCTAAGTATTTCTACTATGGTGCAAAAGCAATCTTATTATGTGTTGCTGTATTTTTATAGTCAATTGAAATGACTATTAAAATAGAACATTGCTCATCAGGCTCAGAGCAGCGCTGCTGGAGAGGCCTGTCCCTGCAGATGAGGCAGCTGAGTCCTGGAAAGAGAGGCCTTCTTGGGAATCACAGCCGACGCCAGGGCCCTGAGGCCTGCGCTGCTCTGTAGGCCCCACCACAACCTCAGAATGGCCCTGGGCTCTGCTGTCACATCTTGAAAAGTTTTTTCTATTTTCTTTTTTTTTTTTTTTTTTTTTTTTTTTTTGTGAGACGGAGTCTTGCTCTGCCGCCCAGGCTGGAGTGCAGTGGCCGGATCTCAGCTCACTGCAAGCTCCGCCTCCCGGGTTTACGCCATTCTCCTGCCTCAGCCTCCTGAGTAGCTGGGACTACAGGTGCCCGCCACCTCGCCTGGCTAGTTTTTTGTATTCTTTTAGTAGAGACGAGGTTTCACTGTGTTAGCCAGGATGGTCTCGATCTCCTGACCTCGTGATCCGCCCGTCTCGGCCTCCCAAAGTGCTGGGATTACAGGCTTGAGCCACCGCGCCCGGCCAAGTTTTTTCTGTTTTCTTTATTGTGGCAAGATATATATAACCTAGAATTTCCCATTTGAACCGTTTTTAGGTATACAATTCAGTGGCATTAAACACATTCACGTTGTTGGGCAACCATCACCACCATCCATTGCCAGAACTCTTTTCTTCTTCCTGAAGACAGACTCTGTTCCTATGAAACACTAACTCCCATTCCTTCCTCCTCCCAGCCCCTGGCAGCCGCTGTGCTGTTTTCTGTCTTTATGCATGTGGCTACTCTAGGAACTTCATGTAAGTAGAATCACACAGCTTCTGTCCTTTTGTGACTGGCTTATTTCACTCAGCGTAATGTCCTCAAGGTTCATCCACACTGTAGCATGTGTCAGCATTTCCTTTTTTAGGTGTGGGTAATATTTCATTATATGTACATACCACATTTTATCCATTCATCTGTTGTAGACGTTTGGGTTGTTTCTGCCTTTTGGCTATTGTGAACAATGCTGCTGTGAACCTTGGTGTGCAAGTTTCTGTTCAAGTCCCTGCTTTCAGTTATGTTGGTATTGCCTGATCATATAGTAGTTGTATATTTAACTTCTGAGGAACTGCCAAATGGTTTTTCCGTGGCTGCACCATTTTACATTGCTGTGACCAGTACACAACGGTTTCTGCTGTTTCAGGTTCTTACCAACATTTGTTATTTATTTAAATAATAGCCATCCTAATCATCTCCAAATGTATCATACGTTTTGTTTTATGTTTCTTTTTTTTTTGAGATGCAGTCTTGCTCTGTTGCCCAGGCTGGTGTCAGTGGCGTGTTCTCGGCTCACTGCAACCTCTGCCTCTCGGGTTCAAGTGATTCTCGTGCCTCAGCCTTCCAAGTAGCTGGGATTACAGGCATGTGCCATCATGCTTGTCTAATTTTTGTCCTTTTTGTAGAGAAGGAGTCTCATTATGTTGGCCAGGCCGGTCTCGAACTCCTGGCCTCAAATGATCCGCTCACCTTGGCCTCCCAAAGTGCTGGGATTACAGGCGTGAGCCACCCTGCCTGGCCCAAATTTATCATAATTTTCGAACAAAGGCCTTTTCATTTTCATTTTGCCTTGGGCCCTGAACATTTTGTAGCCAGTCCTGCTGGGAACTGATGCAGCCCGGGTGTTCTGTGGAGCCCCGCCCATGTTCAGGGGTACAAGGGTTTGGCCAGGTGTCAGTTTAAGCTGCTGGAGAAGACAGGCTGGTGCTGTCTGGGGTTAAAGGTGGTTCCCAGAAGGCCCAGATCTGGGGCAGAGTAGCTGTTTGTACAGTGAGTTGGCAGGCAGGAGGGGATGGCTGTCTTGGCTTCCGCTGTTTTATTTAGTGCCTTACCTAGAATCTGTATTCCTGCCGAGTGGCCACATTGCACAGGGGTTGTGAGCAGATCAGTGGCTCACTCTGTGAAGGGCAGCTCACCCACACACATTTTGGGTGCTATCTAGGGAAGGAAAATTTATCAAGCAGTTAACTAAGAAAAGATTTGTTTGTGTCCTCCGGGAACTGACACTGCACACTAGCTGGCTCAGATAGTGGTGTTGAGGGTAGCCTTTGGGTGAGACCTGTCCATATGCCTGTTAAAACAGATGACAAAGGCAGGCAGCCCAGGTCTCGTCAAGTCGGGAGCCTTGGCTCCCTCCTCCAAGGCTGTGCTGGGATGAACTCTCCGCCACTGCTCAGTTTCTGTCTGCAAGTATGGAAATGCCCACTTCTCTGCAGCCGGTGCATCTGGGCCAGGCCCAGGCTGCCACTGCGCAGTTGTTGATCGCAGTTGTAGCCCGGGAACAAGAGGGCTATGTCTGGGCCGCCTGTGCCTCGGAAGAGCTCATCAGCAGTCAGCATCCAAGGTGTGCAAACACATCTGAGCAGACTTCTCCCTCCAGAGCTCTGCCCTGTCGGGACTTCTGGAAACCTGGGATTTCCCCAGCAGAAGGTCCTGCTTGTCCTGACCTCTAGGATCTGAGAGTGACTTTGTACCTTCTTGTGCTAAGGCCTACAGCCTACCAGCACCTACCCTCTGCCTAGTTAGAAGTGACTGTACCAGGTCCTGGTGCAGCTGAGTGAGTGGGAGGAGAGGGGCTCAGGAGGGGAGCGCAGGAACAGGAGCAGGGCCCGGTTGAGCTGCTCAGTAGGAAGATGGCAAGACCCTGCAGATCCTTGCTCCCCGCCCATGTGCCTTGCTGGGAGAGAAAAGCATCTCCTCAGCTCACACTCAGGCCGTCCGAAAATCTAAGCGAATGTTTATTGTGCACATGTAGGGTGAACCCCAGCTGGATGGACCTTCATACACAGAAGCTGATACACACTCACTAGGGCCCCCTTTGCTGTCGTCCCCCCTTTCCATGCAGGGAGAAACTGAGCTTCCCAGAGCTCGTGTTGCCTGTCAGGGCACTGAGCAGGGATTTGGGGTTGAGTCCATGTCTTGATTCCAGAGGTTGAGTGCTTGGCTCAGAGGGAGTGGCCAGGCTGGTCTGCAGAGGTCCAGGGATTATGTCCTGAGCAGTGGGGGGCCACCAGCCTTGAAAATGGGACTCTATGGTGAGGCAGTGGAAGTGAGGCCCCCTCGGGGAGGGGTCGGGGGTGTTGGGGGGCACCTCTTCAGGCTTGACCCTCGCGGGCACCTGTCTTGCTCTTCTCTCATCTGTGTGGTGGGCAAGAGCCCAGACTGGCCCAGACTGGGCATTCTCCCTGGGGTGCTAAAGGAGGCTCAGGCCAGAGCCCACAGGGAGGAGACAAAGTGCTTTGTCACCTGAGAAGCCCCCTCATTGGAGGGAACGTGGGCTCTCCCTGGGCACAGGCTGTACCCGACGGCGGGACGCGGGGAAGGGTTCTCTGCAAGGGAGTCCTCTCCAGCAGCCTGTGCTGAGGTTCCATCATTAACACCCGACAGGCACTAGGCTTTACTGTTTTTCTCACAGAGGGCTTGATTGGTTTTTAATCTTCAATTTTACTTTTTTATCAAAGCTGAATAATGTAACAACAACAGAGGAGGAATTTCAAGCAGCTACAAAGAAACTAAATGTTTTTTTGGCGAATCCCTGGCGTGACTGCCTTTCCCTGCCTTCTCCCTCCTAGTTGCAGTATGGACAGAATTGTCACTCTTCAGGCTTGGGGATGGCACTGGGCTGCTGGCTCACCTCAACATGCCTTTGGCATGTGCAAATGCCTCCTATCAAAGCTGAAATTCCATGGGCCAAAAACACATTCACAAAAAAGTTCATGCTGGAATGTTCATTCCAGCCTTATTTATTTATTTATCTTCATTTTAATTTTTTTAGAACCAGAGTCTCACTCTGTCACCGAGGCTTGACTGCAGTGGCACGGTCATAGCTCGCTGCAGCCTTCAACTCCTGGGCTCAAGTGATCCTGCCTCAGCCTCCCGAGTAGCTGGGACTGCAGGTGCCCACCGTCATGCCTAACTAACATTGTTTTGTAGATACGGGGTCTTCCTATGTTGCTCAGGCTGGTTTTGATCTCGTGGGCTCAAGCAATTCTCCCACCTCAGCTTTACGAAGTGCTGGTTTTACAGGTGTGAGCCACTGTGCCTGGCTGCAGCCTTATTTATAATAACTCAAACCTGGAAACAAATAACTCAAATGTCCATCAACAGGAGAATGGATAAACACATTGTGATGTGTTGATACGATGGAATACTATTCAACAATAGAAAATAACAAACTGCTGATACAGCACCATTCATGTGGCCCAAAATGTTGAGCTAAAGAAGCCAGACATAAAGGAGTACGTAGAATTCCATTTATTTGAAGTGTAAGCATTGACAATTTATTACTTATCTATGGTAATAAAAATTAGAAAATGGTGTTTTGGGAGAAAAGTCTCCTAGAGAGGGGCCTGAGGGTGCTTTTTGGATCTCTTCATATCTTGGGTGTACATGGCATATAGAATTATTCAAAAGTCACTGAGCTGATCACCTAAGACTGTGTGTTTTATTATACCACTAACATACATGTGAGTTATGTATGTAGATGAATGTGAGCATATTTATGTGTGTCTGTATGCCCATTTGTTACATGGCTCACGGTGTTGAACTTTTTTCTGTAGTTGGAGATATTAGATATCACGGTCCACAGTCTTTGTGTAATACCCAGGAATGTTGCTTCTTTGGCTCCATACTCACAGGGTTTGTTGGGGCTTCAGAAGCCAGCCATACAGAGGGTAGGTTGACAGGGAAGTCACAGCTCATGGGGACCAGAGCAGGGACTCTGTTGTGGCATTTTGGCACAGTGAGTACTCCCACATCTGTGTAGAAGGTGATCGAGAGATGACGATGTCTTGATGTACAGGTCCGGAGGCTGGGTATTCTGGAGCCATTGGGGTGGTCAGGGCTCTGTTAGATAAAGCAGGTAGGTTTTCTCTAGAAGGCTGAGTTCTTTGGGCACCTGGGTATTCGTATGCTAGAATATGTGCCACAGGGCTCTAGTAACGTATTCCTGATTTTAGTGGTTTGGGGACCTTTGAGGCATCTTCTTCACTCTGGGGTGGGCGCTGCTTCGTTCTTGCTGTTTCCCTCCACTCAGATGTGTTCAGGGTTCAGGCGAGGGTCACTGCCGAGGGTTCCTGTGTCAAGAAGAGTCGAACTCTGAAAAATTTGAAGAGTTTTATTCTGGGCCAAATAGGAGTGACCATGGCCCGTGACACAGCCCTCAGGAGGTCCTGAGAACGTGTGTCCAAGGTGGTCGGGGTGCAGCTTGATTTTATACATTTTAGAGAGGCATGAGACATCCATCAAATACATTAAGAAATACATTGGTTTGGTCCAGAAAGGCAGAACACCTCAAAGCAGGGGCTTCCAGGCTATAGGTGAATTTAAACATTTTCTGGTTGACAGTTGGTTGAGTTTGTCTAAAGAACTGAGATAGATAGAAAGGGAAAGTTCAAGTTAGGATAAATATCGTGGAGACCAAAGTTCTTTTGAAGTCTTACAGTGGGTGCCCTTAGAGACAATCGATGACAAATGTTTCCTATTCAGATCTTAGTTAATCTTCTTAGGATTGGGAGGGTCTGGAAGAAAAAGAGCTAGCTATGTTAATAGAGATTCTTTACAGATACAGATTTTCCCCCATAGAACAGCTTTGCAGGGCCATTTCAAAATGTGGCAGAGAAACATGTTTTGGGGTGAAATATTTTGATTTTCTTCTTTGTCTCGTTATGCCAGAGTCAGGTTGGAAAGTAAATCACCATATATAGGGTTAAATAAAACCCATCTGATGAGAATTTATGGTTTATAGGGCATGACTTCCCAGACCCCTTAGATAAGAATTTGGATTAGATAAAAAAAAAAAATCAGAGTTTAGCGCACACATGGAAAGGGAGACCCTCTGACGTGCCAGGCTGCATCTTCCCCAGGTGGGCCCTGGATCAGAGCCAGTGTGATCTCCTCAGTCTTTGCTGCTGCTCCGAGCTCCTTGAGGGTATGCACAGCTGCCCTGGGGAGGATCGTTAGCACAGTTTTTCAAGTGAAATAGAGTGTGCTTTGTTTCTGGACATAGGGGTTGGATCTCCAGGACACGCCTACCTGGTTAGACTGTTGGAGTTGTCTCTGCTAGTGAAGATCCTGATCTGCTCTTGAGTTTCTTTCTTTTTTTTTTTTTTGAGTCAGAGTTTTGCTTGTGTTGCCCAGGCTGGAGTGCAATGGCGTGATCTCAGCTCACTGCAATCCCCGCCTCCTGGGTTTCTCCTGCCTCAGCTTCTGGAGTAGCTGGGATTACAGGCATGCACCACCATGCCCAGCTAATTTTGTATTTGGAGTAGAGATGGTCAGGCTAGTCTCGAACTCCTGACCTCAGGTGATCCACCTGCCTGGGGATTACAGGCATGAGCCACCACATTTATTTGTTTGAAATCAATGCAAGCAAAGCCGCAGTGGTTTCCAGTGGGCTTAACATTCAGGTAATAGTTTTACTGCCTTGACTTCCTCTGTTGATTTGTTAAGTGATTCACTCGGTGAGCATTTGTAGCACTCCAGGTGCCAGGCACTGTTAGGCATGGATGCCGAGATGGAGAAGATGCAGGTTTGAGGTGCAAAGAGGTCAAGGGGTCGCCAGCCCTGTGGTGTTGTAGGGGGGGCATGGAACGGGAGATTAGAGGAGGGGTCCTCAGTGGTGGCTGCACTTGAGAAACCTTGATTGAGTACCTGCTATGTGACAGGCACGGGCAGCAGTGAGCAGTCGCCTGGTGGTATATTGTTGGGTGTGCAAGGGTGCTGTTGACCGTACACATGAGGCTTCTGACTCTTCTGGGGGAGTGGCAGGAAAGGGTTTCATCCTGAGGTGATGGGGACCTGGAGAGCCAAGCCAGGGAGAGGTAGGGCTGTGGACCAAGGCCTGAAGTGGGAGGGTGCATGGGGACTCTGTGGTTTGCTTTGGCAGGAACTCATCTGTTTATATTTGCATAATGACAAAGCCTCCTCCAGGATGATTGGATGATTGCAGGCTTTACTTATGAATTATAAATGGACCCACCCTCAAATATATACATATATATACACACACATACACACACACGTATACACACATGTATACACATATATACACACACATATACATATATACACGTATATATGTATATATACACGTATATATACACATGTATATGCATGTATATGTATATATATATGTACTGTAGGTAGAGTCTTTGCCATTAGAAAATAAATGAGCACTCTGAAGCGTTCCCTTTGTCCTTCCCTTTCCCTGTTGGTTACCGTTGATATAAGATTTAATGATGTGACACACAGGTGAGAAAGGAGAAGGGAAGGGGTGGCTTCATATTCTGCAGAACAAATGATTTGAGACTTTTCTCTGAAGCGCAGGAAGAGGAGTTCGGGTCCACGGCAGAGTCACTTTATCAGTTAGTATCACAAATAGTTGGCTGTAAGCCCAAGTTTTCAAGCCTCTCCTTTTTTCTGCTAGGTCCTTCTAGGTGGAGACCAGTCTGCTCTGCCCTGCAAGGTCCCCAGGCCTGTGCCTATTTTCACAGAATGCTTTAGGTAGAACCCGTTTGACTGGTGAGGGGAAGTGCAAGTCCAGGCCAGGTTTATAGCAGAGAAAGTAAGATGGTCCTCACTCAACTCAGTCATCGTCGAGGTCTTGGCTGCCTGCTGGTCCCCATCGGGAAGCTCCCTGGGACCAGCCCCTGATCCTGGAGTCTGCTGGGCTCTCATTCCAAATGGTCTTGGTGCCACTCTACAGTGAGCCTCTGCGGACTGGCCAGTGATGGGCTTTGCCTGGTGAGGTCACCATCAAGTCCCTGTCTCCCAAGGGGTCAGTACTGGACTGTTTCACTAGCCGATATTTTTCCAAGTTGCAATAAACTTGAAGAAGGATGATTAAAGAGATTAAATCTTGTCCCCTATCTTGCCTCTTTGCTGCTGAGCAAAATTCAATGCAAAAATAGCTAATTTTCAGGTCAGCTAAGTCTTTTCTTATTTGTGGGTAGATTTGCAAAGACTGTCAATAAGGAGGCCAGTGTTTTTCTATCTTAGAACTGACTTTATGGGAGATGAACATGTAGAAAAGTAGAATCTTACTGTTCTGCCTTGGAATAGCAGTAAAGCCAGCACTTACCCACAACTCAGAATTATGCTTCTTAAGAAGCCTGAGTGTTTGAGCACCATGGCCTTTTGGGCTAGACAGAAATCAGATAGTTGGTCCAGGCGTGGTAGCTCAAGCCTGTAATCCCAGCGCTTTGGGAGGCCAAGGTGGGCGGATCACTTGAGGTCAGGAGTTCGAGAACAGCCTGGCCAATGTAGCAAAACCCCGTTTCTACTACAAATACAAAAATTAGCCGGGTGTGGTGGCGCATGCCAGGAGGCTTAGGAGAATCCCTTGAACCTGGGAGGTGGAGGTTGCAGTGAGCTGAGATCATGCCACTTCACTCCAGCCTGGGCGACCACAGCGAGACTCTGTCTCAAAAAAAAAAAAAAAAAAAAAAAAAAGAAATAAGATAGTTGCTGCTAGTTGTGGATAAGGCATACAGAGATATTTTATTCTGAAGAAAGATATTAAAATGTCTTTTATTGTGTCTATCAGTTCAATTAGAATGTGAGGAAAGGCTCTTTTGTATATTTCTGTTCACATTCTTATCTTCACCATCCCTCCCACCTGTTTCCAACTAAAAGCCAAAAAGAAATATTGAATAACAAATGATGGTTGCCTTGTCTCACCAGGCCCAGCTAGCTCTGTTTCCTTAATTATGTAGATGACTCCTTGATTCTATTATCCAAACAGTGCATGAAATACTGCCTCAGGGGATTTTATTGGCAGAGACACAATCTTTCTGTTCCTAAGAAAGATATGAACCCAATAGGAGTAACTTGGTGACTTTGAAAGTGGTGTCCTTTTTAGAAATGTGGGGTGGGGCCAGGCACGGTGGCTCATTTCATGCCTGTAATCCTAGCACTTTGGGAGGCTGAGGTGGGTGGATCACTTGAGGTCAGAAGTTCGAGACCAGCCTGGCCAACATAGAGAAACCCTGTCTACTAAAAATACAACTGTGTCTTCCCCAGTGAAACTCAGCATCCATTAAACACTAACTCACTCCTCCTTCATACTCCCAGCCCCTGGCAACCACCTTTCTTACTTTCGTTTCTTACTTGTCTCTGAGTTTGACAACTCGAGGAAGAGGAACCTCATGTAAGTGGAATCTTACTGTATTTGTAAGTGACTGTATTTGTTTGTGACTGGCTTATTTCATGCAGCATAATATCTTCATTGTCTTCAAGGTTCACCCGTGTTGTAATGTGTCAACATGTCCTTTCTTTTAAGGCTGAATGATACTCCACTGTGTGTATATGTAACATTTTTGTTGAGTAATTTACCCGTTGATGGATACTTGGGTTTGTTCCACTTTTTGGCTGTTGTGAATAATGCTGCTGTGAACATGAATGTACAAATGTCTATTCCAGACCCTGCTTTTGGTTCTCTTGGGTAGGTATCCAGAAGTGGAATTGCTGGATCTCATGGTCATTTGCTGCTTTCTACAGCAGCTGCACCATTTTGGATGCCCACCAGTAACTTGCAGAGTTCCAGTTTCTTCATGTCCTCACCAAGGTTGTTATTTTCTGTTTTGGTTTTTGCTTTTTTAATTTTATTGAGACAGAGTCTAACTCTGTCACTCAGACTGGAGTGCAGTGGTGTGCTCTTGGCTCACTGCAACCTCCGCCTCCCAGGTTCAGGCGATTCCCCTGCCTCGGTCTCCCGAGTAGCTGGGACTACCTACAGGCACACGCCACCATGCCCGACTCATTGTTTTTTTTTATTTTTGAGATGGAGTTTTGCTCTTGTTGCCCAGGCTGGAATGTAGTGGCACAATCTTGGCTCACTGCAACCTCCGCCTCCCCAGTTCAAACAATTCTCCTGCTTCAGCCTCCCAAGTAGCTGGAACTCCAGGCACGTGCTGCCAGGCCCGACTAATTTAGCAGTTTTAGTAGAGATGGGGTTTCTGTGTTTGTCAGGCTGATCTCTTAACTTCTGACCTCAGGTGATCCGTCCACCTTAGCCTCCCAAAGTGCTGGGATTATAGGTGTGAGCCATCGCGCCCGACCAATTTTTGCCTTTTTTAAGTAGAGTTGGGATTTCACTGTGTTGGCCAGGCTGGTCTCCAACTTCTGACCTCAAGTGATCCGCCTGCCTCAGCCTCCCGAAGTGCTGGGATTACAGGCATGAGCCACCGTGCCCAGCCCCCAGGAATTCTTTATATGTTCTGGATACCATTCCCTTATCAGATATGGGATTTGTAAATACTTTCTCCCCTTCTGTGGGTTACCTTTTCTCTCTGTTAATAATATTCTTTAATGCACAAGAGTTTTTCATTTTGATGAAGTCCAACTTAGCTATCTTTTCTTTTGTTGCCTGTGCTTTTGATATAATATCCAGTAAATCATTGCCAAATCCAGTGTCATGAAGTTGTTCCTCTGTGTTTTCTTTTAAGAATTTTATAGTTTTAGCTGTTATGTTTAGGTCTTTCATCCATTTTGAGTTAATTTTTGTGAATGATATAATAGTCCAACTTTATTTTTTTTTTTTTGCAAGTGGATATCCAGTTTTCCCAGCACCATTTGTGGAAAAGACTGTCCTCTCCCCATTGAATAGTCTTGGCATCCTTGTTGAAATCATTTGACTTTCTATGTGAGGGTTTACTTTTGGGTTCTCTGTTCTATCCCATTTGTCTGTATATTTGTCTTTATGACAGTACCACACTGTTTTGATTACTGTAGCTTTGTAGTAGGTATTGAAATCAGGTCTCCAATTTTGTTTTTGTTTTTCAAGATTGTTTTGGCTAATCTAGGACCTTTGAGATGGGTTTTTCTATTTCTGTGGAAAATGTTGTTGGGATTTTGATAGGAATTGCATTGAATCTGTATATCGTTTTGGATCAGCATTGACATCTTAACAATGCTAAGTCTTCTGCTCCATGAACACAAATATTTTTCAATTTGTTCATGTCTTTTATTTCTCTCAGCAACATTTTGTTTTAGTGTACAAGTCTGTACCTCCTTAAGATTATTCCCAAGCATGTTATTGCTTTTATTCTCCCCTCCCTCCCTCCCTCCCTTCCTCCCTCCCTCCCTTCCTTCCTTCCTTCCTTCCTTCCTTCCTTCCTTCCTTCCTTCCTTCCTTCGCCTGCTGTGTGCCAGGTGTTTTTAGATGATTGTGAAAAATAAGATAAGTCCTTGAGAGGCTCACAGTCAAGTGGAAGAGACACAGGTGATTAAACGGTGGCAGTGTGATACAGTAAGTGCTTGGATTCAGGCTTATCTCTCTGGGAGGCTCTAATCCAGCCTAAGGCATTTGTCCCCAAACAAAAGCAGTGGAAGGATTTTGCTTCAGGTCGTAGAAGCTTGGTGATAGCCTGGCTGCCAGTTTGATTTTGAAGATAGAGTTTAGGAAACCCAGCCTCCAGCTCCAAGTGGGTGCCATCTAAAGCTGCCTGATGAATTTATCCTTTTATTTGTGGCTACTGGGATCACATTCTCGCTAGTAGTACCGTGGGTAATGTTGGGTACTGAGCCGTTTGCAACAATATAGTTGACTTGTTCTTCATCTTCACCAAGTTGCTATAGATGGCTGGTCTCTGCCCCAGGGTCAAGTTCAAAGGGTGTATATAATGTTCTGATTCTCTCTACATGGTGTTTCCTGAATGGCTCAGTGAAAGGTTGTTCCTTGGAGACCTGGCTTAGGCTGATTTCTTCTCTGGGGTTACATCTGGCTTATCTCCTCTCTCCAAGCCCAGCTCAGTGTAGACCAGCGCAGGGGCCTATGGAGGCTTAGGAAATGCNAGATGATTGTGAAAATAAGATAAGTCCTTGAGAGGCTCACAGTCAAGTGGAAGAGACACAGGTGATTAAACGGTGGCAGTGTGATACAGTAAGTGCTTGGATTCAGGCTTATCTCTCTGGGAGGCTCTAATCCAGCCTAAGGCATTTGTCCCCAAACAAAAGCAGTGGAAGGATTTTGCTTCAGGTCGTAGAAGCTTGGTGATAGCCTGGCTGCCAGTTTGATTTTGAAGATAGAGTTTAGGAAACCCAGCCTCCAGCTCCAAGTGGGTGCCATCTAAAGCTGCCTGATGAATTTATCCTTTTATTTGTGGCTACTGGGATCACATTCTCGCTAGTAGTACCGTGGGTAATGTTGGGTACTGAGCCGTTTGCAACAATATAGTTGACTTGTTCTTCATCTTCACCAAGTTGCTATAGATGGCTGGTCTCTGCCCCAGGGTCAAGTTCAAAGGGTGTATATAATGTTCTGATTCTCTCTACATGGTGTTTCCTGAATGGCTCAGTGAAAGGTTGTTCCTTGGAGACCTGGCTTAGGCTGATTTCTTCTCTGGGGTTACATCTGGCTTATCTCCTCTCTCCAAGCCCAGCTCAGTGTAGACCAGCGCAGGGGCCTATGGAGGCTTAGGAAATGCAAGGTACCTGCATGGGCCAGGCAGACGTGTAGGCTGTGTGAAGTTCGAGACCAGGTGGATGGCCCTAGGGTGAAACCCTGTTGGAGCACAGACAGGGAGGGCCCTGGCCTGGGGCCGTGTGCGGACATGGCCTGTATTTTCCCCAGCCCTAAGAAGATGCATACCATTGAAAAGCTTTTCCAACTGAAGGCAAGAGAAAGGAAATGAGAACACAGATAGAGCAATTAATTTTCACAAATTGACTTTAAAAGAATTAATTAACGTTTAAGTTGCTACTTGAAGTCTTGAAATCATGTTTCAGTGGTGTGTGAGAGAGGGAGAGACTGAGCTGAGTCGATTTCGAGGAGTAGTGTATGGCCATCCCCGGCCTTTCATGCTTTGGGGAAGCTTTGGACCTGAGCACTGATGGCGGGTGGGCTATCTCCTTAGATCAAAAAGACCCAAAGCAGAGCTGGCAAAGCTATTATTGTGTTTCTCTTTCTTATTGATTAAGTCTCAGCTGCTGGATCTTTTTGCAGAGGGCAAGAGCATTTTGAAGATGAACAAATGCTACAGCTTTTGCTTTCGCTCTTTGAGACTGCACGAGGAAGAATACTTTGGGATCTGATTAAATTCAGTGTATTTTTATTGAGTGCCTTCAAGATACGGTTTTAGCTACTGTGGGAAATCCAATGATTAATAAATATTTGCCTCCCTCAAGGAGTTTGTGTCTGATGGGAGAGACAGACATATAGATGAGCAACTCTATGAGGTTGTGGGGTGCCACACAGCGTACAGGGAGTTCAGAAGCAAGCCGTTCATTTAGGTCTGTGTGTAACTTCTTGGTAGGGGGAGAAATAATTCTGTTAGGGCCTGGAAAAGGCTGTGGAATTAATGGCAGGCCTTGTAGACAAGTGGGGTAGTCAGAGGCGGAGGGAGGAAGGATTTTCAGCTGCAGAGGAGCGTGTGGCAGGCCTGGCAGGGCAGGTAGAGCCGAGGGGCTGAGATGAGATGGAAAGGTGGGTTGGGTGCTGGAGAAATGAACCATCATTCAGAATGCCGGGCGAAATGGTCGAGGCTTTGGAGTGAGAGTTCAGGAAGGTAACTGGTGGTGGAGAGAAGGGAAGACTGTACATCTCATTGAGGAGTGATGAAGTCTTGGGCCAGGCCAGGCAGTGTGGAGTGGTGAGATAGCCTGGGAGGGAAGCCCGAGGATCCCAGGGCTGCCATCAGCTCACTGTGTACCTTGAGCCAGTCACAATGCCCCTGTAGACCTCTGTTTTCATCTGTGAAGTGGGTTGATGGACTGTAGTGTTTTTTCTCAAGTGAGAGTAGTCAAGTTGGTTTTTTTGCTTTTCCCTGAATGGGTGTTACAGTTCATTAAATGCTTTTTCTGCATCAGTTGAGATGATATAATAATTGTATGTATTTATGGGGTACACATTGATGTGATACATATGAAGTATGGTGATCAGATTAGGGTAATTAGCATGTCCCTCATCTCAAATATTTTATCATTTCAGTATCTTCCTTCCAGCCATTTGAAACTGTATGGTATATTATGGTTAACTATAGTCATCCCAAGGAACTATAGAACACTAGAACTTATTTCTCCTACCTAGCTGTAATTTTGTATCTTTTAGCAGATTTCTCCCTATCCCCACTTCCCCCTACCCTTCTTAGGCTCTAGTATCCTCTGTTCTCCTTTTTATTCTATAAGCTCAGTTTTTTTTTCGCTTCCACCTATGAGTGAGAACCTGTGGTGTTTAACTTTCTGTTCCTGTTGTATTTCACTTAATGTCCTCCAATTCCATCCGTGTTGTTGGGAATGACAAGATACTATGTTTTTTTAAATGGCTGAATTGTATTCCATTATGTGAATATACCACATAGTTTTGTATCCATTCATTTGTTGTTAGACGCCTACGTTGATTTTCTTTATTCATCCGTGTTAGACACCTAGGTTGATTGCGTATCTCAGGTATTATGAATACTGCTGCAAGAAACTTGGGGTTGCAGATGTCTCTCTGATACACTGATTTCCTTTCCTTCGGATACCCAGTGGTGGGATTGCTGGATCGTATGGTGGTTTTATTTGTAGTTTTTTAAGGAACCTCCATATTGTTGTCTATAATGGCATTCCCACCAAGTGTCTAACAATTCCCTTATCTCTGAACCCCACTGGCATTTGTTATTTTTTGTCGTCTTAATACTAACTATCCTAACTGGGATGAGATAATACCTCATTGTGGTTTGCTTTGCATTTTCCTGGGCAGCTTGTTTATAGACAATCAGGAGACTGAACAGAGGTGATGGCAGTACCTTCTTAGGTCTCTGATAAGGCACAGCTGCATGAGGCACATTAATTTTTTATTTTAGGGAAAAGATCCACTCACTCTGGGCTGCTGCAGACTCTCCTAGAAAAGAAAAAAAAAAAAAAAACCAAAAAAACCAAAACATCATCCAAGCAAAGAACTTGGTGCTTGGTTTATCTCTGTCTCGTTTCCCACTTCACATCTTACACATGTTCAGCTTCTACACTGGAGTCTGCTGTCCAGGGTTGAGAAATTCATGTGGACTTGAAGATGCTCATCTGCAGCCAGGCCATTATAAAAGGAAGATGGACTCGACCAGGGAGAATGTAGTAGGCATTCAGCCCACCACCCAGAGGGGGGCTGGTGCCACCCTTGCCAGGATGTGAATGGGACGCCATGACCCTGTTCTCTGTGCAGTTGTTCCCAGACCCTAACAGATCAGGAAATTGAAGAAGCAAAACTGAGCGATCAGCAAAAAGGCCGCCGTCTTTGTAGGACGTCGTATGTCAGGTGAAGACATCTTAAATCAGATGCCATTTGTCATCCTCATCCTTCTTAAAGGAGACAAGAAGTCCTTGCTCTCACCCCCTAAGAAGGGGCAACTGTGAAAGGCCAAATAATCAGAATAAAGGATAGCCTCTCACATTACATACTTTTGGATTCATTTAAAAAAATTCCCTACATGGTTCTTGTTTTTCTCATATCACTCAAGAATTGGGAACCACAGCCCTGGACTTGTCTGGGTTTAGGTGCCTGCAGTGGAGACCCTTGTTCCAGCTGCCTTACAGAGTGAATCAGTGAACCTCAAAGTACCACTTTCACTTTCTTTCTTTCTTTTTTTTTTTTTTGAGACGGAGTCTCACTCTGTCGCCCAGGCTGGAGTGCAGTGGCCAGATCTCAGCTCACTGCAAGCTCCGCCTCCCGGGTTTACGCCATTCTCCTGCCTCAGCCTCCGGAGTAGCTGGGACTACAGGCGCCCGCCACCTCGCCCGGCTAGTTTTTTGTATTTTTTTTTTAGTAGAGACGGGGTTTCACCGTGTTAGCCAGGATGGTCTCGATCTCCTGACCTCGTGATCCGCCCATCTCGGCCTCCCAAAGTGCTGGGATTACAGGCTTGAGCCACCGCGCCCAGCCAAAGTACCACTTTCAGATTGCTTTTCAGACACCTCCTTGTACTAATTTCCTATTGCTGCTGTGATGAATTGCCACAAACTCAGGGGCTAAAACACGAGATTCAGTGTCCTAAAGTGCCAGGTGTCAGTGGCCCATGCTCCCTTGGGGCTGTGGGGGAGCCCGCGCTTCCTCACCCCTTCCAGCTTCCAGAGGCCACTGTGTTCCTTGGCTTGTTTTGCCTCTTTCTTGCATCTCTTCGACCTCCTCTCCTTGTCTCTGACTCTGACCCTCTCGTCTTCCTCTTATAAGGACCTTTGTGATTACACTGGGCCCACCTGGAGGATCCAGGATTAACCCTCATCTCAAGATCCTATTTTTTTTTTTTTTGGAGACAGAATCTTGCTCTGTTGCCCAGGCTGGAGTGCAGTGCACTGCAACTTCCGCCTCCCAGGTTCAAGTGATTCTCCTGCCTCAGCCTCTTGAGTAGCTGGGATTACAGGTGCCCACTACCTCTCCTGGCTATCTTTTTTGTATTTTTAGTAGTGACAGGGTTTCGCCTTGATGGCCAGGCTGGTCTTGAACTCCTGGCCTCAAGTGATCTGCCTGCCTCAGCCTCCCAAAAGTAATCCTCCCAAAGTGTTGAGATTCCAGGCATGAGCCACCATACCCAGCCAAGATCCTGAATTTAATCACCCTCACAGTGCCCCTGTGGCCGTGGAAGGTGACGAACAGACCCTGGGAGCCTTTGGAGTCATCTTTGGAGGGCTGTTACTCTATCTGCACCCTTCTGCCGTTCTCTCCTACTCCCTTGTCAAATACCCTTGCAAAGTTGTCTTTTAATTTGTCTTCATGTGTGGGATTATTTAATCATTAATCCTAAAATGAACAAAGGGCTAGGGGCTGGGCATCTGGGGTTGTGATCTTGACTGGGTTGCATGATTTGGGGCCATGTGTGTAACCCCTGAGGCTCTTCTTTTTCTTACCTCACTTCATAGTTAAATTAGAAGTTTCCATATCCATGTATGAGATTTTAATCACTGCTTTCCACTGTCTGCTTTTGGACTGGGGAGTAGGGTATTTAGAGGTGAGACAAAAAGGAAGGAATCATGTGGATGTGCTTTACAAATTCACATGAGCCTGAATGTATTTACCCTTGATGCGTTCATTTTATTTCATTTTATGATTTTGATGTGTTTATTTTTTCCCACATCTAGAACAGAATAGGCGTGCTGGCAGGGATGCTGTTAAGAACTGTGATACATGCGTTTTTGGTTCCTGAAGGTTTAAGAATATGGTCATGCTGAGCTGGGCAAGTCCAGCCTCTGCCCCAGGCTTCCTTCACCTGATGCAGTTAATTTCGTGTTAAAGATTCACTGTAAAATACCAAATAAACTTAATAACTACTAATAACCATCTTTGTCAGTTGAGGACACTTAAATTTTATGAATTTTGGGGAAAATATAGGAAAATACCTGAGGAAATAGAATTTTCAATATCATAGGTATGGCTTTTGATATTATAGAATTTTTGTGCACATGTGGCAATGTGCTTGCTTTGGCTTTCTAAAAAGAATTCAGGTAATGGTAGACGTCTTGATAGCAGTAAAAAAATACAACCAAAAGAAAGGCCTTCACTGTTACCTGAGTGTTCACCATGGACCCCATTGTGCCAAATCCAGCATGCGCATCATTTTCTCTAAGACACAAAACGCACACACGGTTCTATGAGGTCAGTATCCTGTCCTTATTCTGGCCATTGAAAACCCGAAGATAGAGCAGGTTGTTTGCCGGGGGGCAGGCACCCAGGTGCTCGGGGAGAGGTGCCGCCCTACC
Source organism: Rhinopithecus bieti (assembly GCF_001698545.2). Classification (NCBI taxonomy): domain Eukaryota; kingdom Metazoa; phylum Chordata; class Mammalia; order Primates; family Cercopithecidae; genus Rhinopithecus; species Rhinopithecus bieti. Next base: position 2,831,800 of record NW_016819184.1, on the reverse strand, counting down.
CACTTCAGCTGTCTGTAGAGACCATGAACATGAACACCAGGAGGCTGCGTGCACCTGAAATTCTGGACTTACAGCCCGAGGTGCAGCTCAGGCAGCTCGGGTTTATGGAGGCCATTCCTTGTACAGCTAAACACTGTCCTGTCCTTGGAGGTGTGGGCAGGAAACATTGAAAGGGGGGTGGCTCTGCTCACTGGTGACTTTTCTTCAGTTGGGGACGTCTTAACACACACATCTGAAATAAGACTGGCTCATACAGAACAAGAGATGGGAAGCTCTGTGTGGTGCCAGGACTGTTTGGAAGAGCGGAGTTGAAAGATCAAACACGGATTTGGGTCTGGCTTTTGTGATGAGGTGCACCCAGTGGGAAGGCCCAGCTGGCGAGGGAGAAGTTGGTACCCAAAGATGTGGGTTAAACTGGCTTCTTTCCTTCAGTAGAAGCAAGGGCTGGAAGGGAGTGTGTGGTGGGAAGGTGCGGTGGCCTGTGCTTGCCAGAGGAGTTTGCACATGACATGGTTTAATTTTAGAGAATTTTAGAGGTCTGCCACAATGAAGGTGCCTTTTGTGCATAGCCTCGCCTGGCTGGACTGTGGAGGATGGATGGATGAGAACTTTGATCGGGGATTTTGAAGATGAGTTTTATATTGAATGCTATATCCTTTTAGGTAGAGGCTGTTGGGTGGGAGGAACATTAATATATATATATATATTTAAATTGAGGGTGAGCTATTCGAATACTTTTTGGGCCTTAAAACTCTTTGTAGCATCCTTTTTACACCGGTGACTGTTGCCTTTATTCTATAATGCATGAGCAAAAGTGTGGTTTGAATTTAATAGTATGACTTTTTAGGGGCTTATGTAGGAGCAATATGATCCTTTTGCAAAATAGGAACAGCTTTATGTCAGGATAAACACGGGATTTCAGAATTTCTTGCTTATCATTGTCAGTTTTAAGGATTTCTTCTAACATAGGACATATTTTTGTCTATTGTGATTGTAATGTCATCTATTGGTTTAATATCAACATTGCAATGTGATAATTTTTTGTTAATTTGGTTTCCAAAGAATATTCAGTCCATGTGCAATTGATTCATAGTTAGGAAAATAAAAAGAATCTAGTAGTGGAAATAAAAGATAGTATTGAAGTGTCAATCAGAATGCTGTTAACAATGTCTTCTTATGTCAGTTACGGTCATCTGGCGTCGTGGGTAGTTATGAATTTCTCCTCCTTAAACTATTGACCCTTTATATTTGTCTGAAAGAAAAGGCCACTTCTGTGGGTATCAGAGAGGATGATCCAGGCAGCGACTGAACGTATTTCAGTATTAAAAACAACAACATTAAAACAAGCCAACACGACTCAGCATGGCCACTTCTGTCTTTACTGTTACTAATATATTTCCCCTTTTTCATCACAGCTTTTTATAACTATGATGCCAGAGGAGCGGATGAACTTTCTTTACAGATCGGAGACACTGTGCACATCTTGGAAACATATGAAGGTGCGTATGCCTCTTGGTATCTTTTCTCTTACATGTTTGGGTAGATGGCACACCTTCTCAGTGCCTGCTGGGCAAAGCATTCCTCTGTTACAGACACACAGACAGTCATGCTCCCTTCTCAGGCTCACTTTTCTTGCACATGGATACTGTTTCACGTAAGGGTAATAGTGAGGCTGTCTGTTGTTTAATACCTTATTAAGGTGAACTTAAAACTGAAATTCCCATTTTTAAACTCATTGGCTCCTTATTCTGCAAGCATGTGTAAATCTTTTTTTCTTTTTTTTCTTTTCTTTTGAGACAGAGTCTTGCTGGAGTACACTCACCCAGGCTGGAATGTAGTGGTGTAATCTCAGCTCACTGCAACCTCTGCCTCCCAGGTACAAGTCACTCTTGTGCCTTAGCCTCCCAAGTAGCTGGGACTACAGGTGCCTGCAACCATGCCTGGCTAAATTTTTTGTGTTTTTAGTAGAGACTGCATTTCACCATGTTGTTCAGGCTGGTCTTGAACTCCCGACCTCAAATGATCTGCCTGCCTCAGCCTCCCAAAGTACTGGGATTACAGGTGTGGTCCACTCTGCCTGGCCAAGCGTGTGTAAATCTTGATTGTTAATAGTTGACCACTTTATAAAAAATAGGTTTAAGATATTTTAGTTTACTTCATTGTTTTGTTTTTGAGACAGGGCCTTGCTCTGTCACTCAGGTTGGAGTGCAGTGGCACAATCACAGCTCATCGCAGGCAGCCTCTACCTCTTGGGCTCAAGCACTCTTCCCACCTCAGCCCCCCAAGTAGCTGGGACTGCAGGTGCATGCTACCACACTGTGCTGATTTTTATATTTTTTGTAGAGGCAGGGTTTCTCCATGTTTCCCAGGCTGCTCCTAAACTCCTGAGCTCAAGTGATTTGCCTGCCTCGGCCTCTCAGAGTATGGAATTACAGGCGTGAGAAACTGCGCCCGGCCTGCTTCATTGTTTTAATGTGTTTGGTGTGAACCGAGACTTTTTCTTTTAATGTCCTCACTTAGATTTATTAGCAGTATGTCTCAGAGGAGCCACAGTTTTCATCTCTTACTTCCTTTCCTTTTTTTTAAACCTGTAATACCCATTTTCTTGGGATGAGCAGAGATTTATCACAGTTATATGGGATGCCATCCAATGAAGCAATTTCTTTTTTCTTTGAGATGGAGTTTTGCTCTTGTTTCCCAGGTTGGAGTGCAGTGGCACGATCTTGGCTCATCACAACCTCTGCCTCCTGGGTTCAAGCGATTCTCCTGCCTCAGCCTCCCAAGTAGCTGGGATTATAGGCATGCGCCACTGCACCCACCTAATTTTGTATTTTCAGTAGTGACGGGGTTTCTCCATGTTGGTCAGGCTGGTCTCCAACTCCCGACCTCAGTGATTTGCCTGCCTCGGCCTCCCAAAGTGCTGAGATTACAGGTGTGAGCCACTGTGCCCGGCCTGAAGCAATTGTTATAATTATCCACTAAATAAACTGTTGGTGACAGTGGTTTTCCAATGTCCTTGACTTTTCAGACAGTTTGTTTTTGTATTTTGTGTTTTGCAAATAATTTGAGCAGGCCGTATTTCATTTTATGCTGTGGTTATTGTTGCACAGAAGGGAAGAAATGATGGGCTTGATTTTTTTAAAGACTGTTCAGATCAGGAGGTTTTGGTAAGATTGTGTTTTCTTTTTGTTGTCGGCTTAATTTCCTGCTTGAAATGGTGGTTTCCATATAGCATATGAATAAAAGGATAATTTCAGTAGCAAAATTGCTTTTTCACAAAGGGTTTTAGCAAAACCCTTCCACACGGGAGGTGGGGGTAAGAGGGCAAATCGAAGACATCCCGTAGTAATCACCAAATTGAACTTCCAACTTGAAATCCACTTTACGAGGAATGAAGTAGTGCCAGGCTTCCCTGCTCCAGGCAAACTGTGAGCAGCTCCTGGTAGACTCCTCTGAGAAACACAGACCTGTTAGCGGACCCATGTTCATAGCCCTTATTTCCCCATCTGGTGCATGCTGTACCTTCCCTAAAAAAGTCCTATTTGAAAAAAAAAATCGACTTTAGTGGCCTCTGCCTAGAAGCCAGTGCAGCTCTGCGAAACCAGTCCCAGTCCTTAAGCGGGTGAGTAGTTGTGATGGGGTCTTCCGCTTGCTTTCCGTGTTTACAGCTGACAGCTGTGTTCCCTCATCTCCTCTCAGTACACGCTGCGTGTGCCTGAGAGGAGACAGAGAGAAATTAAGTAGAGGTTAAGGATCAAACCACTCATCTCAGACACTTTTCTGATCTGAAGGGAAATGCTCTTGTATATTTTTTTTACTTGTGCTGCCGGTCAGTTGAAGTTGAAATCCTGGTTAATAAACACTGGGCAATGATGTCATTCCTGAATAGTTAATGATTTCCTGTGGCCCGTGGACATGTGGGGACTGCATTCTTGTTCTTTGCTTCTTAAGAGGAATGTGTGTGTGGTGGTGGTGGTCTTTTTTTTTTTTTTTTTTTTTTTTTTTTGAGATGGAGGCTTGCTCTGTCACCCAGGCTAGAGTACGGTGGTGCAGTTTCAGCTCACTGCAACCTCTGCCTCTTGGGTTCAAGGGATTCTCCTGCCTCAGCCTCCTGAGTAGCTGGGACTACAGGTGCTCACCACCACGCCCGGCTGAGGAATGTATTTTTTAAACAGTGAATCCTCAGGTCTGTCTGTGGTCCTTGTAATACATGTAACTTCAAGAATATCTGATTGCAGACATTTGACTTTTTGACCGACATCATAATAAGAGATCTACAGTGAACATTAATTTTCTGGGCTAGTCAGTCTTTCTAGATTCTGATGAAAATATTTCAGTCTTTGTAAAGACTCTTTAGCATAAAATGAATTCCCGTTCCTTATCAACTAACTTTTTGGTTTTAATCTGAATCTAATCAGAGAAATGCATTTGGAGAAATATTAATAGTTTTGACTTTGGGAAGCATGGTGACTTTTGTCATTAAATAAAAGAGAATAATGTACTTCCATTTGTTTTCCAATGTCTTCCTCTTGTTTTGTCTAAATTTCATGACTTGTATTAGAGTCTGGCATTTTCTTTTTCTTTCCTTGGCTCTCCTTTTCCTCTAAGACAATTTTTTGGTTTAGCAACATTGATTTTCTTTTTTTTCTATGATCCTTTTTTTCTATGATCCTTTCCAGGATATTATAGCGCTTGCTCCAGAGGATATAATTTCTAGATGATAACTCTTTATTTTAAGGTTCAAAGACTAAATTTACCTTCAAGTTATGGTTAATTTCTCTTTCTCAAGCTCACGAAAGCTTGCGACATATAACAAAGAAAATGAACTTTCTAGCTCATGGTGGAAGTGGAAATAGCTTTGAGAGGTCATATTGGTGCGGACCCCTGCCTTTAAACAATGTCCTGGGCCAACCAGATAGGAGAGGTGAGGCCAGGTCCCTAGTGTTGATTGAGTGACTCTTGTCTGGTCAGAGGCATGCCAGTCCTGCTGTCGACTAGTTTCCATAGGGTCCCCAGAGCTTCCTTAGGGTCCTCAGGGTGAGATGCTGCACCAGAGGCAAGCTGCAGGCATTGCCCAAGGATGAGGAAATTGTCCTTTAGATTCAGCCACATTCAAACTTAATTTATTCAACTCTTCAAAGGGGATAGTGATACATTTTCTTCTCTAATGACTGGACCGCCATTTTCCTGTGCTGGACTGTGCCTTCCCCGAGTTTGGGATCTGTATTTTGCCGGCATTTGCTTGTTCCCTGGGTGGATGTCTCTTTTTTTGGAGCAAGTTGGTTGACTACGTGGAGGCCACTTGCAAGCCGTGCCAGGGAGAAGTTAATTCTATAACAGCTGTGAGTCTTTCTCCTCCCAGCCTCATCCCCTCTTTGCTGTGCCCCAGAGCAGCCAGGTAATCGCTCTGTTCTCTCACTCTCCGGTGCAAAACCTCTGCCGGGACATCCTCTTCCTTCATGCTGAACTCCGTCTTGCAGCAGGGTTTGTGGTGTGACCCCTGCTTGTCTTAGGGCCCTTCCAGTTTCTGAGCTCGTGGAAGACAGAGATTGGGTCTAATCTCTTTCTGTGTTTGTGGTGCCCAGTGTAGTCTCTGGCACATGGTGTGTGGGCTCACTTTGTTGAAGAAATAGTGCATGCCAAAAATCATGGGGAGGAAAACCGTAGGTTTTCATTTTGCTTAGGAAGGCCATTAGAAGAGGAATCGACTGTCTGTGAACATTAAATAAAGACACACAACTCCTTGCCTTTCATGCCTACTGCTTGGCCCTTCCTCCTCCTGCCTCCCATAGAAAACCTTTCTGCTGTGTTTGAAGTGGCCTCTCGTTTGCCTGTGTTCTTGTGCTGTTTGGTGTGCATCTGTTTTTAACGGATGTAAGTGTGTGGTTATAGTCTTGTTCTGTTTGTTATTTTCCCTGGTGCTCCATTTAAAATGTACTCTGTTCTCTGTGTCCCTTTAGTCCATGGCTCTAACTGCATTGTGTGCACATTTCATGTTTTACTAACTGCCTGCCTCACCAGGTGTGAGCACTTAGGCTGTCCCCGCTTCCCACCATCCAAGACCAAGCTGCCCTGAGCATCCCGTGTCCGTCTCACCCTGCAGGGCACACAGATGTCTTTGGGCTGCGTTCCCAAGAGCGGGTTGCTGGGTCTTGGGAGTGGAGATGCAGACTTTGGATAAGCAGGGGCTGTGCTCCCAGGCTGGTGGCTGCAGTGGACACTGCCTCCCATGGTGACCAGGGGCTTCCTGCATCCTGCAGTGTTCTGCCTTCTACCACTCTTAACTGTGCACTTCTCATTTCTCTGATTATTATTAAACTGAAGCATCTCTTCATACATGTGGAGGTCTTATGGGTTTCTTCTTTACATAGTTTATAAACTTTGCTCATTTTCTTTCTTTTTTTTTGAGACAGAGTCTTGCTGTATTGCCCAGGCTGGAGTGCAGTGGCACAATATCAGCTCACTGCAACCTCTGCCTCCCTGGTTCAAGTGATCCTCCTGCCTCAGCTTCCTGAGTACCTAGGATTACAGGCATGCGCCACCACGCCCAGCCAATTTTTGTATTTTTAGTAGAGATGGGGTTTTGCCATGTTGGCCAGGCTGGTCTTGGAACTCCGGACCACAAGTGATCTGCCCACTTCGGCCGCCCAAAATGCCAGGATCACAGGAGTGAGCCACCACTCCTGGCCTCATTTTCTTACTATACTTAGTTGCTATCTTTTTTTTGTCTCTGTATTATTTCCTTATATATTCTAAGACGTTAATCTTTGTCAGTTTCAGAAAAGAAAGGACATGTTAATGTTGAAAATGCGGGAAGACTATCATAGGATAAAGGACAGTTGTTGAAATGGAGTACACAGCTTTGCATAACTCATTCAACTGACCTTTCTTTTTCCTTCTTGATATATGAGCACTGCGTCATAAATGGGCGCTGGTACTGGGCCAGCTTATCAGAACCACTGAACTCGACAATATGGCTATCAGGAGATAATCCTTCAAGTGTGTGGCTGAAATCTAGGCATTTTGTATCTGAGGTTCCCCCTAATCAATCTGTTGAGTCTCCACGTCAAGAGAGTGAAATGAGTTCAGTTTGTCATAACTGGGTCTTAGCAAAACCTTTGCAAGAGTCCTGGCAGTTTCTGTCCTCTTTTCTGGATACGCAGAAAACAGCTGTGTAGTAATCCCTTGGGGATTCTGCTCAGCTTGACACCATTACTTTCCGGTTCACAGTCATTCTTTCCATCCCTGGTTGTGAGAATTCACCTTTTGAGGGAGGTGGAGGCCAATTGCTCCAACAGTGGCCCTTTTTCCCATCTGTCTGATCTTTGGTTTCTGAGGTTTGACTTTTTAATAGTGTAAAGAAACCCAATATTTGGTTATTCTCTGGGAATTTACCCAGCTTACGTTTTCCAAGTGTCCTCTGTCACTCTCTGACAGGGTCCTTTGCTCTTATGGGGCAGAGTTGGGATTTGTCTTTGAGTTTTTTTTTTTTTTTTTTGAGATAGAGTCTTGCTCTCTCATCCAGGCTGGAGTGCAGTGGCATGATCTTGGTTCACTGCAACTTCTGCCTCTTGGGTTTAAGCAGTTCTCCTGCCTCAGCCTCCTGAGTAGCTGGGATTACAGGGGCCCACCACCATGCTTGGCTAATTTTTATATTTTTTAGTAGAGACAGGCTTTCACCATGTTGGCCAGGCTGGTCTTGAACTCCTGACCTCAAGTGACCGCCTGCTTTGGCCTCCCAAAATGCTGGGATTATAGGCATGAGCCACCGTGCCTGGCCTCTTTGAGCTTTTGATTAGCTTTCCAAAAGCTAGATGACCTGGAGTGACTTAAAAATGTTTGGGATTAAAAAATCATCCATCTGACCTCACAAATGGTGGGGTGCTTAGAGACTGGGTACTAACAGTAGACCCCTAGGCCTGTGCAAGGAGAGTTCCTGTCCTCAGCCTGAGAGGTGTGCCGGGGTGTGGCTGGGTCTGGTCCCTTGTTGAAGGACTCCTCTGTGTGGCATCCATGGCATGCGGGTGGCTCGAGTGTGTCTTTTTTTCTGCTCTCACTATGTTCCTTCTCTCGCCACTCGGAAGGAGCAAGAAGTGGAGGCTGGACCAAACCCAAAGGGGCAGGTGTGCCTTGTGCTTGGCCCTGGATCTTCCTGTGGGTTGAGGGCTGTGTTGTTGCTACAGAAGTGCTTTGTGAGGTCGTGGCTGCTCCAGGAAAAAGTGCCCTGTCTTGAGGCGGGAGGAAGTTATCTCTCAATGGGTTTTCTGTTTCGGGGCAGCGAGATGCTGGTGTGTGCCCTTGGAGAGATCTTGGTCGAAATCAGGCAGAGGGAGAGTGAAGAAAATGCATACACAAGGAGCCTACTCAGGGCCAGTGGTTGAAAGGCCAAGTCCTGCTCTTGGAACTGTGCATCTGAACTTCGAAGGGCTGCTTCCGAACCACCTGAGACGATGGAGGGGAAGGTGTGGAGGCCCACATGTGAAGGTTGCCAGCTGGGCTCCGGGTACGCTGTTGAAATGCTCTCTGGAAACCACGTAGTGTATCTCTAAAGCCTTAGGCTCATTGAAAAATGCTGGTGACAGACTGACCTCACTGGTTCTGCCAAGCTGAGTTCTGCACATCATGAATGTATTGTGAGAACCCTAAGATGTCTCTTTGTACTAACTGTTTCAACTTCGTGTTTCTGTAGGGTGGTACCGAGGTTATACCTTAAGAAAAAAGTCTAAGAAGGTAAGTCCTTCTTCTTAAACACAGTGCATGTCTCTTCATAAATCAGACCTTGAGAGGAGATCAATTCCATCTCATTTGTGTCTGAGAGTTTTACTTCTGTATCTCTTTCTCTGAATTAAAAAAAATACATGGGTAGGAATGTGAATGACCTTGGATTGTTTTCTTCTGAACTATATGTGTACATAGAAATTGTAGTTTCATCTTCGTGAATGAATTGCTGGGTTGTGATGTAGTGTTGGCCTGTTGTCATCTGTTCCTGAATTTTGCGTCCTTTTTAGGCCTCGGTGTGTCAGAGAGTGATCTGAGTAAAGCGACTTCAGGAAAACAATTATTTCTCAAAGTTGTCAATCTTACGTTGTCCTTAATAATAGATTAGCAGATTTGCAAACCTCATGCGTGCTCTTTCCCTCTTGCATTTAACTATTTTTACACTGCCTAAGTCGAGCTGTGAAAAAAGGAGTTTTGCTCTCCTAGAGCAGTTTGCATGAGTGGTTATTTGAATTTCTGAAACTAAGACGTGTAATTATACCTCGGATCATTGTGGTGGGCACTCCCGTACACAATTCTGTTGTGGCTTTAACATTCTTAGCTCCACAGAACCTAATTATGGCTCTTCTGTTTCATTCTATGATGTTAAGATAAGTAACCTCTATTCTAAGCTGTGGTTGGGCCGTCCACGTTAACTGATACATTTTCATATCTAATTATGCTTGATGGATGGTTCATTTTACTTTTGTATCCTAAATTTGCCTCTCATCATCTCCTTACTGGGCTGGACTCTGGATTGTGGTCCTGAGCCTGTAATAAGTCCTACAAAGTCTAGCAACCAAAGTGCCAGGGCCTTCCCACTCTGCCTTCCCCAGAGCCCCTAACCCAGGCTTTGCTGAGCAGGTCAGAGTGGGTCATCCTCTCGCTGCACCAGCACTTGGGGAGGGTCGAGGGTGGTCCCTATGGCAGCCATCCTCTGGCACAGTCATGGCTAATGTGAAAGACACTGTTAGGAAATCAGTGAGCCAGCTCTGCAAATTGGGACCAGGACCTCTCACCTCGACCTTGCCAACCTCAGACTGGGCTTCAGGTCTCGACACATCCAGTGACCTACAGCCATGAAGTTTGGACGGGAGAGATTCGACCCACTGGATGATGGAGTAGATTTCTCCAAGGAAAGTTCTATTTTCACATTGATTTTCCCTTCCACAGTCAATAGTGAATTCCAGCCAGGCCCAGTGGTATGCACCTGTAGACCCAGCTACTTGAGAGACTGAAGTGGGAGGATTGTTTCAGCTCAGGAGTTTGAGACCAGCCTTGGCTGGTCATGATAAGTGAGATCAGTCCCTAAAAAAAAAATAGCGTATTCCTGCAGATGAAACTCTGAATTTGGGAAAGCTGCAGTTGAAACCTTTAATAATAAGAGATTAAGATCATGGAGTAATATGCCCCTCCCCCATCCCACTCCTACATAGGACACAGCTGCCGCATCCTGGGCTGGATGTGCCCCAGGCAAGCTGTTCCTTTTTCTTTGAATCTTGTTTGGTATTTGTTATCACCTTCCCCAATTTGAGATCTCTTCCATTCCCACAATGTCTCCCCAGACCACAGTACTTTTGCACTACACCTGGGTGCCTAGACGTCATAACTCATTCATAACTCATCCACACAGTAGAGCTGGGTAGGGCGTAGCTATTTTTCCATCTAAGATCCCCACTGGTAGATGAAGAAATTCAAGCTTTACAGAGATTGTAAATTTGTAAGGGGCCTCCCAGGCAGTAGCAGAGAAGGGATGTGGGCCCCAGGAATCCTCACACCACGTGTCTGTAAACGACTTTCCTGTAGTTACAAGTGTGCAGTTGATCGGGGTGGTGCTGAGCAGGCCCAGCGGAAGTTGCGCATTTCAAACCCGCACGTGTGTTCAGCCTCACGCAGTCATTATCCTTCCTGTGGCTTCATGATTCTCCAGTGGGTTTGCTGAGATTGAGGGCTGCCTCCGCCTGTGGACATGGACAGGACTGGGATTGATTTTTCGTTTTTCTCTCCCATCTGGGTGGACACCTATTGCTGTCATGGAAAGACACCCCAAGCGTGTACCTGGGATTTGGAGGTGTCCCGGATAACAGGACCTGAACACAGCAACCCAGCGTTGGGTCCCTTCAGACTTCTGTTTTTTTTTAAGTTAACGTTTTATTTTTTGGAGGCAGGGTCTCACTTTGTGGCTCAGACTGGAGTGCAGTGGCATGATCATAGATCACTACCACCTCGACTTCCTGGGCTCAAGGGATTCTCCTCCCTCAGCCTCCCAAGTAGCTGGGACTACAGGTGCACACCACCATGCCTAGCTAATTTGTAAAAAAATTTTGGCAGAGACAGGATCTCACCATCTTGCCCTGGCTGATGGTGAGCTCCTAGGCTCCTAGGCTCAAGTGATCCTCTCACCTTGGCCTCCCGAAGTGCTGATTGCAGGTGTGCACCTCTGAGCCTGGCCCGGCCTTGTTTGTTGCTGAGCCTCTGACTCTCTGCCTGATGCCTTCCCTCTCTGTGATAATTCTTCTTTCTATGGAGTTTGGCCACTTTCCTTGTTGGCAGAAGCAACATGAATCATTGGTGCCTGCTAGACCCGTTCAGCCCCCTGCCTGCCCCCTGCCCTTCCCAAGCTTGAGTAGTAGTCTGTTTTCTGCATCATTCAGGGCTGGATGCTGGGGAAACCCAGGCAGAAGCTTCCATTCCCACAACAGACGCCTTGAAGCCACAGGGGTGCCACTTAATCATTTTCTGCTGCATGCACTAAATTTCACGGAGGAAGCGGTAGCTGGGTTGCGTTGTACCGTCCAAGACCCCAGCCCCATTGCCTCTTTTCTTACCTTCCTTTGCTTGCCTCTGCTTTACTTTAGTTAAGGGAGTTATTTTGCTTGCTCAGGAAGCAGGACCCAAAGTTTTTTTTTTTTTTTTTTTTTTTCCCTGAGGCAGAGTGTTGCTCTGTCACCCAGGCTGGAATGCAGTGGCATGATCTCTGCTCACTGCAACCTCCACTTCCCAAGTTCAAGCGATTCTCCTGCCTCAGTCTTCTGAGTAGCTGGGATTATAGGCCCCCACCACCACACCTGGCTAATTTTTGTATTTTTAATAGAGACGGGGTTTCACCACGTTGGCCAGACTGGTCTTGAACTCCTGACCTCAAGTGATCCACCTGCCTCGGCCTCACAAAGTGTTGGGATTACATCCCACCTGGCCTAGGACCCAAACTCTTGATAAAGCTCTTCCTGGCACTTCATAGAACGTGCCTGAGGCTGAGTGTCCTCTTGAGAAACTCTCCCCCAGGCTTCATTCTCTTCGGCTCACATGTGCATTGCACTTGAGAGAGGCAGGCCACCTTATCAGCGGAAGCTAGGCTGTGCCCCCAGGTGTTGTGCAGATTGGGTGACATTCGGCCTGCCTTCCTGTATTTTACCAGAGAGCCCCCCTGTTGGGGAGGTCTCTGAGAAAGTCCCCATGGGTCTGGGTATGTGGTCAGCGCACAAGGGACAATTGGTGGTGTAAACCAACTTTCATCATTTCGAAAGAGGAGACCATCACCAAAAATTGCTTTTGAGGCACCAGTTGGCCTTTGATCTGCCTGTGTTGAGGCCAAAAAGGTGTGATCTATGGAGCAGCCTGCGAATTGCTGTATCTTTGTGGCCTTTTTCCTTTGCACGTGTGTTGTCTGTTTGCTTCTAAGACATCGGCAGAGTCTGTACTGTGAGCTGAGTGAGTTGCTGTCTTTTCCACGTCTTTGTGTTTTCTTTGATGTGTTACATATGGGGCTTAGCATAAGACTTCAAAAATTAAGAGCGATCTAGCCACCCCTCATCCCACCTTTTTGGGTACTATTGTTTGATTTGCAGTCAGCAATCCTATTGATAATAAAAGCTACTTTTTTTTTTCTCTCCAAAGGGTATATTTCCTGCTTCATATATTCACCTTAAAGAAGCAATAGTTGAAGGAAAAGGGTGAGTCTGGTCTTGATGTTTAAATGAAGAATTGCAATGACTATATTTGGCCTTGCTGCTGTTTTGTATGATGGCGTAATATCAGAGGGTCAAGACAGTGGGTGTGATTGACTCCAGGGGGGCAGGAGTTTTGGGGAGAGAAAGGGGACTTGTGATTCAGAGTTGTGTTTAACATGACTTTGATCCTTTACAGAGTCTGAAGTCAGCACCGTGCTTGCACTCACTGTCCTTAAACCTGGGGTCACTGTTGGAAAGCATTCGCCCTGGTGCTCTGTGCGTCCTCTGTGACCTATTGACTTCATTTGGCAGAGACTCCAAAGCCCCCCAGCTCTGAGTCCCCCCCCCCCTTTTTTTTTTGGGAAGACATTGCAGGCTGTGATATAAATGGAGTTTAGGGTGAAGCAACAGTTGTTAACTTGGGACATGCATGAGTTTACATTTTGTCTAATTGTGATGTATGTGTCCTAGAGGTCATAAAACTGATGTATAAGATCATTAAAAGGACATTTCTAGAACAGGAACCCATTAGGCAGGAATGGCAAATGAATAACCAGGTGTGAACTTGGAAGAAGGAACATTAAAATGTTTTCTTTTTTTGTCTCTGCTGCATCTTCACACTCAGTTAAATATGTAAATTATAAAATTACTAATCATATGATTACTGCATAATGACATCTCTTTGGCTGATTACAAAATTGCCTTTCCAAGCACTGTACTTTTAACATATGAAAAGGACTGTTCGGGTTCCATAGTTCCATGATGCATAATTAAAACGAAGAAAATAATTTAGAGGCATGAATGATAATGACCTACGATATGGTACTTTTTAGACAGATTAAGTGTTTTGTCTGCAAAGTTTTAAAGGGAAGAAAAAGAAAGTTGAAACTTTTACTCTGTGGAAGTAACTGAATCAAGTGTGAATTTAGTGTACTTTATATCTGCATTTGAATCCTTATACAGGGGAGACTGTGTATGATTATTTAAAAAGCACTTTGATATATACAAAAGAATATATGTAAAATGTAATTATGAAGCATGATAATAAAGTGGACAACAGGTTATTCTGAGTCTCAATAAATAGAGTCACACCTAACCAGACAGGCAGACAGAGACACATTTGGTTCCTGTTTCTGGGCCTTCTGGTCCAAGGTGCCCCACTGTGGGCAAATGCATAGAATTATGGTGAAATGAAGAGTTTAGAAACAGTTTCCCTGCTGTTGCTTTGGGTTCCCTGGGATTGTTCCCCACAGTCTTTGCCTGGCTCTATCTGTCCCCCTTGCCGCGGCCACTGAAGTCTAGCTGCCCAGCTGCTCTGAAGAACCCTGGCTTCAGGCTTGACAGGTGATCTCATCCCTCTTTTCTTCCAGGTCGTTGTAGACTTCCACCTTCCCTTCTTCTCCTGGTCCTTTCCCCTTTCCAGTGCCAATGTAGGCCACACTATCATCCCACCTCTGCCTGCCGCCTTTTTCTCCAAGTTTATTGTCCTGTCTCTCTTGTAGAGTCTCTCAGGATCTGTCTCTTGCTGGTCTCTTGCATGATCATTCTCACACGGTCTCTGTCTTGCAGGCTGCCTTGTAAGCCCCTCTTTCTTGCATGATCTCTCTCTGGAGTGACCTGTTTCTTGGAGGCTTTGTCTTTCTCTTGCAAGGCTCTCTCTCATGTGATCTCTCTCACAGTATCTCGCTTGCACTGACTGTCTTGAAGGTTCTCTTTTGCTTCGTCTCTCTTGTCTCTGGACGCTGACTTTATTCATTCTCAGACATCCCAAATGATTACTCTGTGCCTGTTACCACTGATTCTGTACCTATTCCCCCATAACCAAAGCCATTCTCATTTTGTCCCCCACGCTTTTACCGGTACTGACATGGTTAGCAATTCCTCCTTATGTCCAGACCTGGCAGTGTCTTCTCATCCTCTGCCTCTGGAGCTCTACTGCAGCCTTGGACACTGTTGGTCCCCGTTTCACTGAAAGCTCCTTTTAACTCCGATGCGCTCATCGTCTTCTTGTTATGCTGACCTACTGCTCAGGCATGTCACCATCTCCTCTGTCCCCTGTCTGCTACTCTGAGGGTGCTGTCCTAGCCTTCTCCTGTTTCTTTGTTGCCCCTCCCTGATCGACATGGCCTCTGTTGTGTTCCCCTCTTCAGCTGATCTGTCTCTATGGGTGATGCTCACATCGGGACCTCCAGCCCCGACTTGTCTCTTAACCCCTCATTCAGTTAGGCAGCCAAGTAACTAATGAGAATCATCCCCACTGTTGGGTGAGCATCTGCTATGTCCCATTCGTTCTCTTTTCCAAAAAAGTTATTATTTTTATTTTGTATTGTGTATTTTTATTTTTTGAGATGGAGTCTTGCTCTTGTCACCCAGGTTGAAGTGCAGTGGCGAGATCTTGGCTCACTGCAACCTCCGCCTCCCAGGTTCAAGTGATTCTCCTGCTTTCACCTCCCCGGTAGCTGGGACTACAGGCATTCACCGCCACGCCCGGCTAATTTTTGTGTGTGTGTGTGTGTGTTTTTTTTTTTTTTTCCAGTAGAGACGGGGTTTCACCATGTTGGCCAGGCTGGTCTTGAACTCCTGACCTTAAGTGATTCACCCGCCTTGGCCCCCCAAAGTGATGGGATTACAGATGTGAGCCACCGTGCCCACCCAAAAAATTATTATTTTTAGATTTGACAAATAAAAATTGTATGTATTTATGGTATACAACATGATGTTTTGAAGTATGTATACATTGTGGGATGGCTAAATCAAACTAATTATGTGTGCATTACTTTACATACTTATCATTTATTTGTAGTGAGAACACTTAAAATCTACTCTCAGCAATTTCAAGTATACAATACATTGCTATTGACTGTAGTCACTGTTGCGTAGGATAGGCCTGCTGAACTTATTCCTCCCATCTAACAGAAAGTTGGTATCCCTCTGACCCAGCATCTCCCCACTCCCCTATGTCGCATTCATTCTTTTTTTGGTTTTGTTTTTTTTTTGTTTGTTTGTTTGTTTTTTTGAGATGACGTCTTGCTCTGTTGCCAAGGCTGGAGTGCAGTAGCATGATCTTGGCTCACTGCAACCTCTGCCTCTTGGGTTCAAGCGATTCTCCTGTCTCAGCCTCCCAGGTAGCTGGGATTACAGGCGCACACCACCATGCCTGGCTAATTTTTATATTTGTAGTAGAGACGGGGTTTCACCATGTTGGCCAGGCTGGCCTCAAACTCCTGACCTCAGGTGACCCGCCTGCCTCAGCCTCCCGAAGTGCTGGGATTACAGGCGTGAGCCACCGCACCGAGCCCTGTTCATTCTTAAAGATGCTCTGCCTTGAGGCTCTCTCCTTCAGTCTTACCAGCAGCCCCATGAGGCAGGCATTGTTGGGGTTATATATTCTTGAACCCTGGCGGGTGACAAGGTGGTAACAAAATAAGACCATAAAGCCAGATCAGATGCGTTAGTGCCAGCTGGTATATTGATCCCAGGGACCCACTGGGCCTATCAGAAGGGAGGAACCTAAGGCGGAACCAGCACCGACCGCAGGACATGGTACGTGCACTGAGGCCCTATTCACCCTGTTCACATGGTGGAAGGGAGGTCACTGAGCTCCAAGCTTCTCATAGCCAGTGTGAGGAGCCCCCAGTGGACTCCACCCAGGATCCATAAGATGAAAACAGCCCAGTTGTTGTTGCAGGTCCTCACACTGTGAGCGGAAGGAAATTTCTGCCTGCGGACTTTGTAGGGATGACACCTTAGCCTGTAATGGACCACACTTCCATCAGCATCCTTACTGGGAAACTTGGGGACCTCCTTGGCAGGCTGGAGTGCAATGGTACAATCTTGACTCACTGCAACGTCCGCCTCCCAGGTTCAGGGATTCTCCTGCCTCAGCCTCCTGAGTAGCTGGGACTACAGGCCCGCCCCACCATGCCTGGCTAATTTTTTGTGTTTATTTATTTATATTTAGTAGAGATAGGGTTTCACCACGTTGGCCAGGCTGGTCTCAAACTCCTGACCTCGTGATCCACCCAACTCAGCCTCCCAAAGTGGTGGGATTACAGGCGTGAGCCGCCACGCCCAGCCTGAAGGGTCATTCTTCATGACAGTTTTCTAGGGGATGATCTTGCCTGCACCCTTCCCTCCGATGACTGGTTCTGGAACTATCCACGAGACCACTGTTCTTTTGGGGCCCCTGTTGTCTCTTGCTTTGAGATCCTCCCCTCCGCTATCAATAAGTCATTGCAGGCCTGATCCCCAATCGTGAGCCAAAGTCAGCGTTCCTTCCACAGATCTGGACTCTGTGCACATCAAGGGATGTAGGTGGAACCTATTGTAGCGTCCCTCAGGATTCCATGCTGGCCACATTCTTGCCTGTTCAGGACATCCAGACAACCTGTGGGACCAGCTAGCCTAACTACACCAGCCACAAATTCACTCTCTCCCCCCACCCCTCAGTAGTCTGAGTCTTACTTAGCATAGTGCCTGACCCAGAGCACATGCCCAGGAAGCAACGGTTGATTTGATGAAAACCAGCACCTAAATAGGTAATGAGTTAAGAATAAGTCAAAGGGCTGGGCGCGGTGGCTCATGCCTGTAATCCCAGCACTTTGAGAGGCTGAGGTGGGCATATCACCTGAAGTCAGGCATTTCAAGACCAGCCTGGCCAATGTGGTGAAACCTCGTCTCTACTAAAAATACAAAAATTAGCCGGGCGTGGTGGCGGGCACCTGTAATCCCAGCTACTTGGGAGGCTGAGTCAGGAGAATCGCTTGAACCCAGGAGGCAGAGATTGCAGTGAGCTGAGATTGCACCACTGCACTCCAGCCTGTGTGACAGAGCAAGACACCGTCTCAAAAAAAAAAAGAGTGAGTCAAAGGTTAACCTTTTGGGGTGGAGGAAAAAGGGTAAGAAAGAGGATACAGAGTTTGATCCGAGTTGGCATCAGCTAGAGTAACCATGGACATTTGGAAGCTGTAACCTCTCATATTTTGCCAAGGATAACTGCTTCATGTATTATCATGTAATGAATTTTATGCATGATGGAAAATGTAAAAATCATCTTAACCCAAACCTGCATTTTAATGCCACATGGACCAGCTGTAATTTATGGCACCTTTAAGATAGATGGGTACACATATTATGAATATACTTTTCTTTTGCCAGACCTTGACGTTCTGTAGACTTTTAATGGAATATTATTTGCCTCCTTCATCTTACCTTGATGTATGAAGTGGATGGCTTACGTGCAGGGTAATGTATGAACCTTCCCAAGCTCTGTACAAATATAACTTGTCCCTTCGTGGAGACGTATGTATTTATATGTGTGAATGCAGTCTTATTTGTAGATTTTCTTCCCATTTGCTTAATACTGAGCACTATGGCCTGGTTGTGAAATTTACAGGTACAGCTCACAGCAGGCAGTGAAACCGTGGACTCAGCTGCTCTTTCCTTCTTTCCTCCCAGGCAACATGAAACAGTCATCCCGGGTGACCTCCCCCTCATCCAGGAAGTCACCACGACACTCCGAGAGTGGTCCACCATCTGGAGGCAGCTCTACGTGGTGAGAAAATGAGATATTCATTCAAAGCTTAGAAATAGAGAGTGAGCTTTTTTGACCCTGATTTGCCAATGGGATGTTTTTCTTTCTCAGCGAACCTTAAAAGCAGAGCTTCCGAGACAGAATTTTACTCAGAAAAGGCAAAGGAAGCGACATGACTGAGAGTTTAGCCCCTGTTGGGGGCTGTGTGCCCTTCGACCTGCCATGTATTTGGGTGTATTACAGTGAGCTGTAGCAGAAGGACTATCGGATGTGTCTTTCTTTGCATTGGAAGGAGAAATGTGGTTGTTTTCAGGCCCCTGGAACACGGGATCGGGCAGTGTGTTGATGTCACCTTTTAAACAGTAATAGGTGCTTATTTAAGGATCCAGTAGAGGGCAATTACTATTTATTTATTTATTTATTTATTTATTTATTTATTGCCATTGTCTGACAGTAGGTAATACCTCTTATCATTTAAGAAAAACAACAGAGTCTTCTAGAGTTAACCGTGTTTGTGACAGGGATAGGGAGATATTTTACATTCCAGCGTCGTGTGCAATTGTCCAGTTCTCCTGATCACAGAAGAAGTCTTATTAATGCAGAGAGGTTGAAGCTCTGACATCTTCCATTTCATATTCCCTCAGGGCATTTCTTTGCACATAAATTCATATTTGCAGAAGATTACCTTTTGTTAAGCTTGTATTTCTATTCAGAGTGTTGATTTCTCATATGCTAATGTTATTATCACCAAGCCAGGGCTCTGGAAGGAAGTCGGTACGTTAATTTCTTGAGAACATAGAAAACTTCCTAAAGTCCTGCAGCTGCTTGTTGGGCAGGCTTGTTGTTTTTGATTATACAGTGGTTTCCTGTAAATGCACAGTAATAAGCAGTTGCAGTAATTGTCATCAAACGTAGTCAAAAACCTAAAAGCGTAAAGTTAGCCATGAATGTTTTGTGTAAATCTGAGCAATTCTGTAGTCAGTGTTTCATCATCAACTTAGCAATTTTTAAACAAAAATATGGCAACAAAACAAACAGGAGTTGATGCTAATAGTCAGTGGACCTCCTTAAGTCTATCACCCTAGAGTAGGTATTCTTAATGAGCACCTTCGTTTCCTTTCACAAAACTTAAATTTGCCTCGGATAGACTTACATGGTTGGATTTGTGCAAAGAAAGCCAAAAATGGTTATAATATTTTTCTATGGGTTGGGTGCAGGGGCTCATGCCTGTAATCCCAGCACTTTGGGAGGCTGAGGCGAATGGATCACCTGAGGTTAGGACTTTGAGACCAGCCTGGCCAACATGGCAAAACCCCATCTCTACTAAAATACAAACATTAACTGGGTGTGGTGGAGTACACCTGTAGTCCCAGCTACTCGGGAAGGAAAGGCAGGAGAATTGCTTGAACCTGGAAGGTGGAGGTTGCAATGAGCCAAGATTGCACCATTGCACTCCAGCCTAGGTAACAGAGTGAGACCCCTTCTNCCTTTCACAAAACTTAAATTTGCCTCGGATAGACTTACATGGTTGGATTTGTGCAAAGAAAGCCAAAAATGGTTATAATATTTTTCTATGGGTTGGGTGCAGGGGCTCATGCCTGTAATCCCAGCACTTTGGGAGGCTGAGGCGAATGGATCACCTGAGGTTAGGACTTTGAGACCAGCCTGGCCAACATGGCAAAACCCCATCTCTACTAAAAATACAAACATTAACTGGGTGTGGTGGAGTACACCTGTAGTCCCAGCTACTCGGGAAGGAAAGGCAGGAGAATTGCTTGAACCTGGAAGGTGGAGGTTGCAATGAGCCAAGATTGCACCATTGCACTCCAGCCTAGGTAACAGAGTGAGACCCCTTCTCAAAAAAAAAAAAAAAAAAAAAAAAAAAATTCATAAGAGTTTTTGGCTCTGCTCTGTGGTCGTAGATATTAGCAAACTATTAAGGATTTTAGATAGTTGATATGGCTTTAGAACAGTGGACAAGAGAAGGCAGTGTGGATATTAGAAACTCCTAGAAAGAAGGTTAAATACCAGTGTGAGGTATGTGGTTCAGTTCTGTAGAAGGGGAGCTTTTAAAAAAAGTGGCAGTGAACACAGTTAATGTTTTAAAGATATCTTCTTTAGATATCTTTAGCTATCTTATTTATTTATTTATTTAGATATCTTTTATTTAGATATCTTTTTTATTTATTTATTTTTTGAGACAGGGTCTTGCTCTGTTGCCCAGGCTAGACTACAGTGGCACAATCACAGCTCCCTGCAGCCTGAACCTCCTGGGCTCAAGCGATGCTCCCACCTCAGCCTACTGGATAGCTGGGACTACACCTGTGAGCCACCATGCTCAGCTAATTTTTTAATTTTTGAAGAGATGAGGTTTCCTTATGTTGCCCAGGCTGGTTTCCAACTCCTGGGCTCCAGCAGTCCTCCCGCCTCTGCTTCCCAAAGTGCTAGGATTATAAGCCTGAGCTCCCAAGGCCAGTAGTGCTTAGAATTTTATCACATTAGGTTCCACCTAGATTTCTTTTCATGGAAAGAACCACTGAGTTATTTTCCTTCACATAATCTCTAATCTCCTTGATTATTGTACACTTGTAATTGCAAGCTGCAAACTGTTGCTTTTCTTTGAACCGTCAGTCCCATCAAAATTCTTAGAAAGTGGTAAGAAGTGTGAGTTTTGCATCTTATTTGCATTTTCCTCTTGTCACAGAAGCACCAAAGCTTGTAGATTGAGATTTGGCCCCTTGCAGAAGTGTCTCTTGTGGGTTGTACACACCACAGTGTGCAGCAGCCAGCCCAGGGTGGAATGCTGCTTCTTCCCTATAGTTCAGCTGAGAGCAAGGCCGAGGAGTTCAGGTTCTCAGTGTGCTGATAAGGGTCTAGGGTGCAGGGTGTTCTGAAGACCATATGCAGGTTGTAGGATTCAGATCTTTAGGCTAAGACTAATTCTGGAGGAGCTTTAAGAGTTGCCCGTCTCTGATCCAGATGCAGGAAGCTCACGAGCAGGTGTGAGCTTCAAGGTCTAGCCCGTGTTGGGATCACCTTTTTGCTTTAGTGGCACGTAGAATGTTGGATGAAATCTTGGGGATTATGCATTACTTTTTATTCTTTTAATATTTTAATGTCTCATGGAAAACCAATTCCAAATAATATGTTTCAGCGTATGCTGAAAGCACCTTTTAATTCAACATTAACTAAATCTCGTGATCTAGTGCTTATACCTCATGTGTATTTGAAGAGATACCCATTCTCTACCATCTTCACAATGCTGTTTTGTAACAAAATCTTTATGATTGGGTTTTTCCCCCTGTACAGCAAGATAACAGGGAGATGTTTCGAAGTGTGCGGCACATGATCTATGACCTTATTGAATGGCGATCACAAATTCTTTCTGGAACTCTGCCGCAGGATGAGCTCAAAGAACTGAAGAAGAAGGTCACAGCCAAAATTGATTATGGAAACAGGTTTGTTTATTTGAAAGATGATTTCACGCTTAAATTATCCAATGTAATAACATCACTATAAGCCTTCAAGAGACCGAGATCACATTTTATCATAAAACAACATGTCTACCCTCAAAATAATGGCATGTTTTTCATTTTGAAAAGGATGAGGTATTTTCCACTGGATTCTGAACAGGGGAATTTTGTGAGCCATTCTTGAAACCTTGTCATTATTCAAGGGATAGAGCCAAGAAGCCAGGGAGCCTGTCGTTTTCACCGTTCTGGAGGGAACCGTATCATTACTCCCATAGCAAGGAACTTTTACTTCTGATCATAGTTTTTGACATTGAGTCCAGATCTGGCGGGGCCTTGTGTAGTGACAAGCAACAGGTTTCTTTCTGTGGAATCCAAAGTTCTGAGAGTCGGAGTGGACATTAGATCACTGGAAAGTTTGTCACCTGTGTAGGCTTGCCAGATTTCACAAACAGAAATACAGCCCAGTTAAATTTCACTGCAGTAAACAACAAATAGTTGCTTTGTGCAATTATGTCTCTTGCCAGAGCAAGAGCTGCTCCCATCCACAGCAGGCATGCCCCCGGCTCTGCATGAGTGCCTTTAGTGCTCACCCCTGCCTACAGCTGTACCTTCTAGTGGTAGCACGTGTTTTTTGATGCTGAAAGGAAACAAGCTGCTCTGATCCTAATTCTGCTGGGTCCTGTAACTAGAATGAGGCCATGCCCTTTTCCACCTGATAATATTTGGTTTTTCATAGAATAGCAGAGCTGCAAGAAGCCTTAAAAAGTATGTGGTCACACGGTTCCCAAATGCTCTTCTATATCAGAATCACTTGGATAGCTGTTGAATTATAGAATCTCGAAACCTATCCCTTAAGGCTCTGATTTGTGATATCTGGGATGCTGGCTGGAAATCTCAAGTTTTTTTGTTTTGTTTTATTATTATTATTATTTTTTGCGATGGAGTTTCGCCCTTGTTGTCCAGGCTGGAGTGCAGTGGTGTGATCTTGGCTCACCACAACCTCTGCCTCCCGGGTTGAAGTGATTCTCCTGCTTCAGCCTCCTGAGTAGCTGGGATTACAGGCATGCACCACCACTCCTGGCTAATTTTGTATTTTTAGTAGAGATGGAGTTTCTCCATGTTGGTCATGCTGGTCTCAAACTCCCGACCTCAGGTGATCCGCCCGCCTCAGCATCCCAAAGTAACCGGGATTACAGGCGTGAGCCACTGCGCCCGGCCGGAAGTCTCAGTTTTTAAAAATAGAGTGGGGTTGTGCTGGACAGCAGATTTGGAAAACTTCTGGTTTAATTCAACCCCCTCATTTTGCACGTTGGAATGTGGAAGTCAGAAAAGAGAAGGGGCTTGCTTCCAGCCACTCAGCAGAAAGGAGTCCGGGTAAATCAGAGAACCTTTCTGTAAAATCAGAATTATCACATAATTTTCTGGTAATTTATATTTTGAAGTGTGAAAAATTTCTTAAAGCAACATTATGAGCAAGATGTAGGGTTTGGATTAGAAATGCTGTAGGAGAAGGTTTTTGTTTTTTTTTTTCCGGAAAGCCTGAGATATTAGCTATTATTGCAGTAAAACCCACTTCAAGACCACCTGCTTAAAAAAGCAGACTTTTGGAGCTTTGATTTGATTTTCTATTGGGGTATCATAATTTAAACTTATGTTCAGAGACCACCTGCTTAATTTGGCTGCAGGAAGCTAGCAAAGTACATTGTATCATGGAAAAATGTAGTTAAGGAAGGAAGTGTTTCCAAATACAATTTACTACTTTGATAGGAAATACAGTCCTTAATAAGACAGTTTTTTTTTGCCCAAGGATCTCCAGCCTCCTCTATAATTTCTCCAAAGCCCAGCACTCTGCATATATCTTCCTAGTGCTTCCTTCAGAAAACCTGTATGATGCAAAATGATATCACAGTGTTGAATGTTTGATTTTAAGGTGGGTGGATTTAATAAGGGAAAGATGTTTTGTGTCTTTTTTCATTCATTGCTTAGGCATTCTTGCCTTTTAAATTTATTTTTAACCTGGGTGGAGGGGTTTGGAGAGCTATTTGAGAATCTGATGAAGGTCTTAGTTAGACCATATCTCTAGAAAAATGCACATACACAATACACACATACAGGCACACAGACCTCCCAACACAGACACACACACGTGCGCACGCACACACACACACACACACACACACACACACACAGTTGTACACATGATTTCAAGTTGTGGAGGGGCTCCTACGCTGTCCTCATAGGTGCATTAGGTTTCCATGGACTTCATTTCTACATTGCCTTGCTGTGGTAAGTTGCACCTTCATAATGGAAATTCACTCTGATTCAGAACCAGCTGCACACTGTTTGCTGAGAATATTGCATAGAAGGGTTGACTGGACAGGCCACTTCGTGTGACGGTTTGCATGTGGCATTCTAGAAGGAGCATGGCTCTGCCATTGGAGAGTTCTGACACAGCCCAGGCTTTTGGAATAAATAACTTCTCCGAGCTTAGGTTTCCTCCTTTGTGCAATGGGTCTGACCATCTGCCCTGGCAGGTGTGAGGTGATGACGTGGCAGGACGTGCATAGCAGGCTGGTACAGGGCCGTCCTCTCATGTGTTCCCGGAGGGACCCCAATTCTGCGTGGCCTGTAGGACCTACTGGCTGGGCCTCCTAAGCTGGTGCTTTGTAGCTACCCTGGCACCAGCACTGATATGCCCATACCAGAAGTAATCATGCCTACACTAGAAGTGACCACGCCGCCATGAACATTGGCCCTACCCACAGTAGTACTGACTCTATCCACGCATTACCGACCCCGCCCACACCAGTATTGACCCCGCCCACACCAGTACAAACCCCGCCCACACCGTCTGACCCTGCTTATACCAGCACGTTCCTAGGGGCTAGTTTGGGGATAGGTTAAGGAGTAGTATTTGGGAGGGAGGAGCTTGCCTTGTTAGTGAGACATGTTACAAAGATAACTAACGAGACCTTAAAATGCTTTTACATTTTGAGACTCTGTCTCGAAAAAAAAAAAAAAAAGCCTCTATTTGTTTAAAGTCTGTTTACCCTGATGCTGTTGACAGGCCCGGTTGGTCCTCCTGCTTCACCGTCAGTGGAATTTGCTCAATAGATATTAAAAGGAAAAAATGAGTTTTCTGTATTTGCCTTCCCAGTGGTACAGTGCTTGAGCAAAACTCCAAAGACTAAATATGTTTGAGCTGCTGGCAGACTCATATCTGACTTTAAGGTGTGTGACCTCGAGACTCGAAGTCTCAGGGTAGTTTTTCTAAATGGAGCATTTATGGGCAATTCCACTTTCCTCTTTAATTTGTAACTATAAAGATGTTCTCTAATTGAAATGTATCATTCTTTTTTTTTGAGATGGAGTCTCGCTCTGTCGCCCAGGCTGGAGTGCAGTGACCGGATCTCAGCTCACTGCAAGCTCCGCCTCCCGGGTTTACGCCATTCTCCTGCCTCAGCCTCCTGAGTAGCTGGGACTACAGGCGCCTGCCACCTCGCCCGGCTAGTTTTTTTGTATTTTTTTAGTAGAGACGGGGTTTCACCATGTTAGCCAGCATGGTCTTGATCTCCTGACCTCGTGATCCGCCCGTCTCGGCCTCCCAAAGGAAATTTATCATTCTTTCAAACGACTCTCTTTACTTTTTCACATTGTTAAAAAAGCCTGTCTCCATAGACTTGTTAATTACAGGAATATAAAATCCCAACAGCAGGGTAAGAGGCACCTACGGTTAAATTTCTGCCCTTAGACCTGCATGTTTTGTTAATAAGAAAGCCAGAACCTACTGCCAGATCACAACTCTTGATCTCTTTTGTCACACAACTGCCTGTGTTCTTTAAATAAAAACTGTGGTAAAAATCACCTTATAATTTTGTTGGATTTGAGGAATCAGAGAGAATGTTCCCCAATACTGTTACAGACTGGACAGATTTATTAGCCAGATGTTACTTGTGTTTTTAGTTGGCAACTGCATTTAGCCATCTGGCCAGGAAGTTGCTTAACCTTATTGTAGATAACGTCCATATGTTTGATGTTCACATACAATAGAACATCTGTATTGAAAATCTTCCTGTGGCCTCATGTAAGGACTAGAAACTGACTCGAAGTAGAAGGGGGAGACATGCAGGGGACCCTACCAGGGTCAGTGGGGAGTAAATAAGGTGGTGGGTAGATCTCTCCTCCAAGTTTTCTTCCCTCTCTTCTTTCTCAACTCTGTGATGTCACAACTGCCAGCTATGTGTTTGGGTTGATGGATGTATATGTGATTGCATATATATGTGAATGTGTGTGTGTACATATGTAGTGTGCCTTAGGCTGGGTGTGGTGGCTCACGCCTGTAATCCCAACACTTTGGGAGGCCAAGGTGGGTGGATCACCTGAGGTCAGTTGAGACCAGCCTGGCCAACATGGCGAAACCTCATCTCTACTAAAAATACAAAAATTAGCCGGGTGTGGTGGCACACGCCTGTAATCCCAGCTACTCAGGAGGCTTAGGCAGGAGAATCTCTTGAACCCGGGAGCAGAGGTTGTAGTGAGCTGAGATTGTGCCACTGCACTCTAGCCTGGGTGACAAGAACAAGACTCTGTCTTTAAAAAAAAAAAAATAGTATGCCTTAAAACTTCTCATATTTTACATAATAATTAGTAATACATACTTCACTTGGGCCTTGTAGATCTGTAAAACTTCTCATTGGAAGACAAAGCCACTGCTGATTGCAATGGAAGTAAAAATTGAGGATTTTTTTTTTTTTTTTTTTTT
>NW_016819184.1:2759949-2804954 GCF_001698545.2 Rhinopithecus bieti | reverse complement strand
TTTTTTTTTTTTTTTTTTTACTTCTCCTGAGGTGACACATTTTGAGCTAAAGAAAGCAACCTCCAAGAATTTCATATTCCTAATATTTGTGGGCAAGCCTGACTTTCTAGGATGTTTTTACCTGCCCAGTTGCTGTGGTGGAAGTTGTGCTAGAAAATTCAACCTCCTTGGTCTCTGTGCATGAACTTCTAAATTCTTGTTGTTCTAGAATTCTAGATTTGGACCTGGTGGTTAGAGATGAAGACGGGAATATTTTGGATCCAGAATTAACTAGCACGATTAGTCTCTTCAGAGCTCATGAAATAGCTTCTAAACAAGTGGAGGAAAGGTTACAAGAGGAAAAAGTAAGTTTGACTCTCTGTAATGTGCCATTTACATTTGGAACACGTTTTCTCAGTAATACGTTTTCAACATTAGTAAAAGATCAGTCAAGCCCAGAATTTTCACTAAGAACGAACCTGAAAAGGAGTAGCTGCGGAGTGTGTGTCCTACAGCCATGAGTGGAACGGAGCCTGGTGGCACAGGATGTCACCCAGGACATGAAGGGGGATTGGACAGCATTGTGTTTCATCTTAGGAGACAGGATCCTAATGATGTTGATTTTGTGTTCTCATCTGTCAAATGGGACACAAGACTCGATTCGGCGTTTCCTCTCTGTTAATGGTAGGCAGGTTATGTATTCAAGCTCACTGAGGGCAGAGAGCACATGTCTTACTGGTTTTTCATCTTCTGTGATCTTTAATGGTATCATGTATGCATTAGCCTATTCTCGCCTTACTATAAGGAAGTGCCTGAGACTGGGTAATTTATAAAGAAAAGAGATTTAATTGGCTCATGGTTCTGCAGACTATACAGGAAGGATAGTGGCTTCTGCTTCTGGGGAGGCTTCAGGAATCTTACAATTATGGCGGAAGGTGAAGTGGGAGCCAGCACTTCACATGGGTAGAGCAGGAGGAAGAGAGAGGGTGTGCAGGGGGTGCTATACGCTACGCTTTTAAACAACCAGATCTGTGAGAACTCACCGTCATGAGGACAGCATTGAGGGGATGGTGCTAAACCATTCATGAACAATCCACCCCATGACCAGTCACCTCCCACCTCCCATAAACACACATACACACAGTAGATATTCAAAACTGATTGAATAATTGAATCATCCGTTAATTCAGCAAGTATTTACTGAGCATCTACTGTGTACCAAATGTTGAAGACATAATGATAAGTGAGACAGATGTCCTTGGAGGGTTTAGTCTAATGAGGGAACAAAAAATTAAATAACTACACATATAATAATTATTTTGATTTATTGGTTGGACACCTGAAAGTTTTGTATCTTCGAAAATAGCACAACAATTGCACGGGATACGATTTTTTGTCTGTTGTGTGAATGCATGATTTAAGAATGTGCAGGGGAGATAAGAAAGTGACTGCACCAATGGCTTTGCTGGGTTATGCCAATGAATTATTACCATTTTCTATTCTATAGGGAATAAAGAAAGCAAGTGTTAGTGATGAGCATTGCTGGGGTTGACTTTCTATTTCCTTCCATTCACAGTCTCAAAAGCAGAACATAGATATTAACAGACAAGCCAAGTTTGCTGCAACCCCTTCTCTGGCCTTGTTTGTGAACCTCAAAAACGTGGTTTGTAAAATAGGAGAAGATGCTGAAGTCCTCATGTCTCTATATGACCCTGTGGAGTCCAAATTCATCAGGTAGGTGAAATTTCTTGGCGGCTGTCTTTCCTCTTTGGTTGGTGTTAGGAACGTGGGATCAGAACCACTGAAGCGCGCCATTCATGCTGAGAGGCCCTGGATGAATGGCTGCTGGACATGACCAAGCAGCCGAGCCAAGAGCTGTCTTGGACAGTGTGATGGCAGCCAGTTTGGGCTCTGGCTCAGGGTGAACCTTCTCGCGTGTAGATTGCTATTTGCTCGTAGAGTTATAGCAATTGCAGGTACGCTCTGGTCATATCTTAAGAGTGCAGCTGAAGATTGAAGTAATACTTTGTTTCCTAAGTTGTCTTCATAAGATTTTATGTATCCTGGTCCCTCAAATATCACTATTTCCAGTTTTCAAAATTTGGTTTCTTTGAATGCCATTTCTGTGACTTTCATCCTGTTGTTTTTTCTGCAAGATGATTGACTGGAATGCATCATTTAGAATGGTGCCTGCCACATACAGACTGTCAGTTGATATTTGTTAAATGAAAACACTGTAAGTCTATTATTCCTGCTTAGCCTTCAGTATAACTTTCTCTTTGCCCAGATGGAAACATTGTGGTTCAACTATGTGTGAGTTGTGCGTGTGTCTGTGTATATGCTAAAACTCTAGGATCTTCACTGGTATTATTCAAAATTTGAAAACTTAATACAGAAAAATATGAGTGGATTTTATTCTCACTTCTGGTAAACACTTTGTTTCCTCTTGACATAGGATGCAGTTTTTATTTTACAGTGTATTTGGTTTGTCATAGGTTTTGAAATAAAGATGCATTGTGCTGAATTTTATAGTATTGCCATTCTAAATGAACAAATAGGCTCTTAAAAAAAACCAACTTAGAAATACCATTTGCAAGTAGTTCCATTACAGTGACAACCCAAGACATCCCACATTAAAACTTGGCAGGGTTTTTCTGCTGTGGATGTTAATTGATGAGTAGCTGTAGGTGATATTTTTGATATTTATAAACTCATGGTTGTCTGTATAGTGCACCTACATGGTATTAATTATGAAACAATGTGGATGTACATTTCGTACTCTGTTATTTGGAAAATTAACTTGCTTTTATTTCTCCCTTTTCCAAGTGAAAACTACCTGGTTCGCTGGTCCAGTTCAGGATTACCTAAAGACATAGACAGATTACATAATTTGCGAGCTGTGTTTACCGTAAGTGCACGCAAAGATGTTTGGTTGAATTGGCCACCATTCTAATGACTACTTTTAGTGATTTCTCTCGGCCTTCCTGCCACACTAGAACATGGGTCCCTGGGATGCCTGTAATATCGGTTAATTTAGTATTACTAAGTAGAGTGCCTTTCCAGAAATCTTCTGAGTCTCTAGCCACCCTTAGAATGACCGTGACAAAGATTTACCCCATTACCATGGAATGTGCCTCTTAAATGTGTGTCTTTTTGTTTTGTTTTTTTTTCCTCCAGACGGAGTCTTGCTCTGTCACCCAGGCTGGAGTGCAATGGTGTGATCTCAGCTCACTGCAACCTACACCTCCTGGGTTCAAGCAATTCTCCTGCCTCAGCCTCCCGAGTAGCTGGGATTACAGGCACACACCACCACACCTGGCTAATTTTTTGTATTTTTAGTAGAGATGGGGTTTTCCCATGTTGGCCAGGCTGATCTCGAACTCCTGACCTCGTGATCCACCCGCCTCGGCCTCCCAAAGTGCTGGGATTACAGGTGTGAGCCACTGCACCCAGCCCTTAAATATGTATCTTAAGCTCACTTAACAGTAATTGATTATTGTTATTAAATTCCTTTCTGTCATATGAATAACTGATTAAAATTATAAAAATGGGTCTGAGAAAAGAGTCTCAATCCATTTTTTTTACTGTCCTTTTAATTGGAACTTGCATTGAATAATGGTTCTCCAAAATAATTTATGGAAACTAATATTTCTAGGACCTCGGAAGCAAAGACCTGAAAAGGGAGAAAATCAGTTTTGTCTGTCAGATTGTTCGCGTGGGTCGCATGGAGCTGAGAGACAACAATACCAGGAAACTGACTTCGGGGTTGCGGCGACCTTTTGGAGTGGCTGGTAATCCATTTCTCTGTTTCCTTGAGAGTTTCAGATCTTCACAGTCACTTTCAAAAGAACCACTGTTGAATGTTGATTGGTCAATGGGCAGCTTTGATATACAAGCTTTTCTGCTGGAGAGAAAAAATATATTTATTAGTTATTTTCACTGTGGCTTCCAGTTGACCTGCTAGGCTCAGGATGCTCTTGGCCTCAAGTTTCAGATGTAAATCATACATTTGGTTTTAAAGTGGATCTCATCTTTCCCTGGGAGAGATCCTGACCCATATCCTCAGTCTGTAGGGAAGCCAGTCAATGGAGGGTTTCAGGTCTTGGTGATGGGCATCAGAATGGATTTGTGCAGGACGGTCAAAGCAATGAAGGGGAGGAAAGAAAGCAAACTGTGACGAGGACTCAGTTAGCTTCATATTGGTGCTCTTCCTCTGCCCTGTTGGTGCTCTTCCTCCGCCACGTTGGTGCTCTTCCTCCGCCACGTTGGTGCTCTTCCTCCGTCATGCTGGTGCTCTGTTATTTTTGGTGAGGGCACGAGGAATGTGAAAGACCAATTACCTCTGTTGAAGAAAGATAAAGGCATACCAGGAAGTTCTAATTATTTGCCCTATTTTAATGTCACTCTCATTTTTCATAGTTTTGGGAAGTGGTTTTCTCTCTTTAATGGTTGTGTACAATTTCATTACTTAGCACTCTGATATTTATTTTATGTTTGTGATTTTTGGGATTCATGTGAATATCCATGTGGGAAAGGTTCCTGATTCTTGACACACAGCTGGATTTTTTGTATGAACAGCTGTGGAAGACGTTCTTTGCCTTGGCTACCAGGAAACTCTGAACTTAGTTCATTCCCCCCTGCCTTTTAAATAAACATTATTTTTAGAAAGGTGTTTAGGTTCAAGCAAAATTGAACAGAAAATATAGACAGATCCTATATATTTCTTCTTCCTTCCCCCTGCCTCCCCATTATCAATATCCCCCATAGATTGGTACATTGGTTGCAGTTGGTGAACCACATTGACACATCGTCGTCCTGTGAAGTCCGTAGTTTACATTAGTGTTCATTCTTGATGTTGTGCCTTTTGTGGGTTTCGACAGTTGAATAAATACTGTATATTCCCCATTGTAGTCTCTCACTGGGTGGCTTCACCATCCTAAAAGTCCTGTGTGTTCTGCGTGGAATTTTTGGAAAAATATTTCAAGTCATTTAAATGATTTACTATATCATAAGAAGTAAGCAATAGCTGTGATATAGGCATAATGAGAGCAGCATATTAATGCAGTTTACTTGAATTCAGTTTACCCATAGAGCTAACTAACGGAGTGTTCCAATGATTTTACCATTTGTGAGTGAAATGGTGAGGGTGAGGTTTTCTTTCTGAAGTCCCCACAACCTTGGGCTGGGGAAATCCTTTTGCATTTTCATCTCTCTGTCTTTTTGTTTTTAAGAGACAGAGCCTAACTCTGTCACCCAGTCTGTGTGATCACAGGTCACTGCTGCCCTGACCTCCTGGGCTCAAGTGATCCTCCTGCCTCAGCTTCCTGAGTAACTGGGACCACAGGTGCGCCCCCTCATGCCCTGCTAACATTTTCATCTCCTGACTTGAATACATACTTGAAAATTGCCCCTCTATTTGTCAGAGCCTGTAGCATCTTTTACATGTAATCTAGTGTTATATTTAAAATACCTTTCATTTTCCAGGATTTTTTTTTTTCTTTTCCACCTTGATGGTAGTTTTAAGAGAATATTTAATTTTTGTCTCAGGCATAATTGGCTCCATTTGAGCAATCAGAGACATCTCTGACAACACATGGAAGTCGCTCCTCTTTTCAACAGCAAAGCTACAGATTCTCTGGTTATTAGATTACAAGATAGATTATGTCATAAGTGCCTACGAATGCATAGTTATATTTCTTAAAGATGAAATCTAGACCATAGGCTGACAGTTTTTACCTTCTTTTGATTAAAATTTTTGGAATTTAAAAATTTGGAATATTTTTCAGTTTTCATTGGGTTGACAGTCCATGAAGGTCTAGGTATTAATGGATGGAGAGGGTGATGGGCGTGGGCTCAGCTGACACCACTGTGGTCTTTCACTGTTTCTTAATGCTCACTTACGCTTGCTTGGTGGGGTCTGGAGTTAGGTTGGCCCCCCCAGCTCCTGGAGTTCTCCATGAATTACAGAAGCCCGGGTTAGTCACTGGGGCAGAGCGGGCAGCCTGGACATAGTTCCTTGTTTCTGGAGCCCCCACCTATGTAGTGTTGGCTGAGACACTACATCTGGTCACTGGAGTTTGGATCCCTGGCTGTGCGGCCACCAGGGACTTCTGTCCCCTGATATTTGCTGACCACATGGACACCCCCTGTGGTCCCTGGTTCCTCCTGTCTGAACTGGTCTCTGGTTCCTTCCTTTCCTGTCTCATGTCCCTGGTACCCACTGATATTGGGGCTTCTGAAAACCCACCTGGGGCCAAGTTCTAGCCTTGTCGTTTTGCTCGAGAATTCTCTGGAGTGTGGCTTCTTCTTGCTGCTCTGCTCTGACTGGCACATGGGGTGTCCCCCCTCACTTTGGGGTTGCAAAGAACCTGTGTGAACCTGCATGAACCTGCACGAACCTGCGTGAACCTGCGTGAACCTATGTGAACCTCTGTGAACGTGTGTGAACCTGTGTGAACCGGTGTGAACCTGCATGAACCTGTGTGAACCTTTATAAACCTGTGTGAACCTTTCTGAACCTGTGTGAACCTGCGTGAACCTTTCTGAACCTGTGTGAACCTGTGTGACCCTGTGTGAACCTCCGTGAACTTGTGTGAACCTTTCTGAACTTGCGCGAACCTCTGTGAACATACGTGAACCTGCACGAACCTGTGCGAACCTGCGTGAACCTGCATGAACCTTTCTGAACCTGCATGAACCTGTGTGAACCTGTGTGAACTTGTGTGAACCTTTCTGGAACCTATGTGAACCTGTGTGAACCTCTGAACATGCGTGAACCTGTGTGAACCTTTCTGAACTTGTGTGAACCTGTGTGAACATGCGTGAACCTGTGTGAACCTGCATGAACCTGTGTGAACCTTTCTGAACTGGTGTGAACCTGTGTGAACCTGTTTGAACCTGTGTGAACCTGCACGAACCTGTGTGAAGTGCTTCAGAGATACCTATAGGTGTTTGTTTTCCTCTGTGGGAAGATTTCAGGCCTGCAGCTGTTAATGTTGGGTTTCCAGGTCCTTTGAATTCTCTGTCCTTTCTGGTGTCACAGTTGCTCAGCAGTTGCTGGTTTGCCTGGCTCCACTGCATGCCCTCAGTGGGGATGTTGTGTTCATCCCTCAGTCCCAAGCTCTGAGCCTTTGTGGCCTCTGTGCTCACTCCAGAGGGGCCAGCTTTCCTGGACCTGCTGAGGTGGTGTGTGTCTGTACAGCAAGTAAGAATCTGGCTGGGCGCAGTGGCTCACACCTGTAATCCCAACAATGTGGGAGGCCGAGGTGGGTGGACCACATGAGGTTGGGTGTTCAAGACCAGCCTGGCCAACATGGTAAAACCCCATCTCTACGAAAAATAAAACAATTATCCAGGCATGGTGCATGCCTGTAGTCCCAGCTACTCAGGAGGCTAGGGAGAAGAGTTGCTTGAACCTGGGAGGCTGAGGTTGCAGTGAGCTAAGATTGTGTCACTGCACTCCAGCCTGGGGAACAGGGCGAGACTCTGTCACACACACACACACACACACACACACACACACACACACACACACAAGACCGGTGCAGTGGCTCCCACCTCTAATCCCAGAACTTTGGGAGGCTGAGGAGGCTGAAAATGAGGTTAGGAGTTTGGGACCAGCCTGGCCAGCATGGTGAAACCCTGTCTCTACTAAACATACAACAAAGTTAATTGGGCATGGTGGCGGGTGCCTGTAACCCAGCTACTCAGCAGGGAGGCAGGAGAATTGCTTGAACTGGGGAGGTGGAGGTTCCAGTGAGCCAAGATCACGCCAGGGTGACAGGGCGAGACTGTCTCAAAAAAAAAAAAAAAAAACCAAGTAAAGACCTGATCATTCTGCTTGTGGAATTTCCAGTTTCCTACTAGAAACTCTTCTCTGAGACATTTCATTATGTGATCTATGTAAATTTTGGCACAAAAGTAAATATCTTAATGCAGTGGTTCTCAATCCTAACTGAATATGAGAAAATCTTGCAAGCTTTCAGTAAAAATTCTTGGTCAGATGCTGTGGTTCATGCCTGTAATCCTAGCACTTTGGGAGGCTGAGGCAGGCAGATCGCTTGAGCCCAGGCATTCAAGATTAGCCTGACAACATGGTGAAACCTTGTCTCTACTAAAAGTTACAAAAGTTAGCTGGGCGCTTGGTGGCCCTGACCTGTGGTCCCAGCTACTCGAGAGGCTGAGGTGGGAGGATCTCCTGAGCCCCGGGAAGTCCAGACTACAAATAAGCCATGATCGTGCTATTGTACTCCAGCCTGGGCTACAGTCAGATCCTGTCCCCTGCAACCCCACTCCCAAAAAGAAAAAATTGTTGCACAGGCCCCACTCCTGTCCAGTTAAACCAGAATCTCTGCTTTAACCAAAATCAATTGCTTGTCACTATGGGCCACTCAGTGACTGGCAGTTTGCTGCCACCAGACCACCTGCCCCCCCCCCCGCCCCCCCCTCCTTTTCCCGTGGTGGCATTCCGCCCATCTGGGGCAATTTTTTAAATAGGATTTGCTTCTAACTTATTCATTGTGTCATCCAACCAAATGTTCTCTTTGTTACTAAGCAAGGACACTCGGGTGCAGTGGCTCACACCTGTAGTCCCAGCACTTTGGGAGGCCAAAGCGGGTGGACTGCTTGAATCCAGCAGTTTGAGACCAGCCTGGGCAATACGGTGAAACCCTATCTCTACCAAAAAAAAAAAAAAAAAAACAAATACACAAAGATTAGCCAGTCATGGTGGCTCATGCTTGGGGTGGCTAAGGCAGGAGGACTGCCTGAACTTGGGAGGTTGAAGTTGCTGTGATCCATGATCGTACCACTGCACTCCAGCCTAGGCGACAGAGCGAGACACTGTCTCAAAAAAAAAAAAAAGGGGGGGGGATAGAAGGGATGCTTCCCACATCTAAGAAGGTTGATCAGCATGTTGGTAATCGCATTCTACCTGTTCGTATGCAACTCAGTTTCCACATGCAAATTTAATTTTGAGACTTTCTTCAGAATGACTTCTGCATGTCTGTGTCAACAGAGTTCAGTTCCTCAAAATGAGAAGTGTTCATGGACCTTGAAGGCTACAGTTCTTAGTCTTTGGTTGAAAATAATGGGTCACATTGCTGTTTTTTAACCTTTTTATAATGTAACCTTTTCTATCTTTTTTTAAAAGATAGAAAATTGTAAAAATAACGGAAATTTTGTGGAAAAGTGTTGTTAAATAAATTATCCATAGTTTTACATAGCCGGGGTAGTACCTGATGTTTATTCTGATATGTTTGTTTCCAATTTTTTTTTCTGTGTGTGGCATATGATTTTTAAATACAATATCACATCCTACCATATGTTCATTTATTTACTGATGGATTTTCAATGTCTTTTTAGTCCCTTTTTTGCCATCTTAACCATTTTTAGGTGTACAGTTCAGTAGTAAGTATGTTTGCATTGCGTATACTTTTATCTTTCTAACAAACCTAGCATTATCTTATGAACATGTCATTTTATTAAGTATGATTCAAAAATTCGGCTTCTCGGTGTCTGCAGCCTGTAGCCCTGTGATTGCAGCAGGCCTTTGCTTTGGGCTCTGAGGGCATCTCAGCCTTGCGGTGTAGTAGCTACGCAGTGAGCATCCTGGAGCTTGAAGCATCCCACCTGTGCCTGTTTGCAGGGCAGCCTCTGCAGCGGAGTTGCTGACTCGCAGGGTGTGGTGGTCCATTTGCCGCGAGCAAGTCGTCCTGATGCAGCCCCACCAGCGGGACTGAGC
This sequence comes from Rhinopithecus bieti, assembly GCF_001698545.2. Lineage (NCBI taxonomy): Eukaryota > Metazoa > Chordata > Mammalia > Primates > Cercopithecidae > Rhinopithecus > Rhinopithecus bieti. The sequence continues at coordinate 2,795,233 of NW_016819184.1, read as the reverse complement.
CGTCAGCCCCTCTCCCTGTGAGACGTTTCTCACCTCCCGCCTTCTGCTCTCCTGCCTTTGCTGGCCCTGTGCCTCCATCTCTCTTGTCCTGACACCACTGGCTCCTTCCTTCTCCTGCCCTCTGAATTCCAGCATCACGCGGTGCCGTCTGTCTACCCGGCCTCTCCCTCACAGAGCTGTACTGACTTCAGCTGGACTCTTCTTTTCACCATCCTCTTACCTGAATGTAGAGACCCTGGGCTGGCTGTTTGGGGGAGGTTTCCCCCCAAGACCTTTATTTCCTCCTTTGGTGTCAGGCACATCTTGTCCAACCTGCAGGGAGCACTCCCTCTGCATGGGGCTGTGTGCGGGAGAGCAGTCAGGAGAGTCCCTGGGAGGCGCGATGGGCGGTGATGACCGGTGACGTCCAGGCCTTCTCCTCGAGGCTCAGGATGGGTGCGGGACTTGGGGTGTTTTCCACCTGTGGGTGCTCAGGCTCTGCTTGCGTTTCCTGCTTGTTTGCTGCTTTCCTGCACAAGGTCCTGTGTTCCAGGGCTGGGCACCGGGGATGTGGCAAGGGAGTCCCATGATCAGCTGGTGAGATGAGTCCCATGGCAGAGAGGGGCTTTGCAGGCACCCAGCCAGGCCACCCAGGACCAGCTGGCATGTGAGGGCTGGCCTGCCCGGGTCAGACCACCTTGGTTCTGGCTCATAGTGGGCTGCTGCCCAAATGAGTTAATGAAGGATGCTGAACTGGTGGTCTCAGGCGTGTTGGAAAAAGGTAAAAAGGTGGGTGCTGCAGTCAGTCGCATGTGGGTCAGTCACCCCCAAGAGTGGTGGAAGCTGGTAAAGTCTTCCCCCAGTCCAGGCGAGGGCCCGTGTCCAGACCATGCATCTTCTGAGCAGCTGTCATTTGATGTTCCAAGTTATTTGGTATTCTTTGACCTGTATCTGCAAACACAGCTGTGGGCTCTTAGCTCTTTGAGTCCCCTTGGTTCAGTGGAGTGTGGGTGTCGTCCCTCAGGACACAGTACTGAGGCCCGTGGGCTCCACCAGGCCAAGCAGGGGATGAGAATTGTGCTTTTTTGGTTCTACACATCCCTCCCCCTTTTTGGAGGGTGGTGATGGTGATGGTAGAAAGGAAAAATCTCAATATATGATTACTCGTGTATTGGACAAAGTATATTTAGACTCATCCTCTTACCTGAGCATAGAGACCCTGGGCTACAGAGACCCTTCTGGGGAAGGGTCTTGTGCAAAGAAAATAAACAAAGCATCTTCCTCTCTTTTCTTAAGTCCGGTGTGGCGGTTGAGCAATAGCAGAGACAGGGAAAGTGACCAGGGCCATCTGGGGTTATTCTTGGATTTTCTTGTTCTGTCATGACTCATGACCAAGGGCAAAAGGAATTGTTTGAAAGGTAAACAGTGTGTCTGGGTTTACTCCTGAATGTGATCAGGGGATGTCTTTTTAACACAAGAACATTGCAAAGGATATTAGCCTTTCTTGTGATGTTAGCAAGCCTGGACCTCCCAGGGGGATGTGTTTGTGAAGGCAGTTTAATAGCATTGAAAGAGTTTGGGTCTTGGAGACTTTCTAGCTGTAGACTTTGAGCATGCTTGTTCATGCGTCTTCGAGCCTCAGTTTCTCATCAGTCTGGTAGGTGACTCTGAGGATTTGCCTTGAAGTGTCCTCTTGTAAGAGCATCGACAGATACCAGCATGTGGTGGGTGCTTGGGAAATGGTAGCTACTTGTTTGCTTAATTGTTTGGGGGAATGCAATGGCATGAGGCTTCAGAACAGTGCTGGCCAGCATGGTAACCACTGGTCACATGTGACTAGTTAAATTTAAATTAAATGAACAAAGTAAAAGTAAGTTTTCAGTTCCTCCATCATGCTTTCTACATTTTATTTTTTTCTTTTGTTTTGTGGCAGGGTCTCTGTCACTCAGGCTGGAGTGCAGCGGTGTGAATTCTGCTCACTGTAACCTCTACCTCCTGGGCCCAAGCAAATCTCTCATCTCAGCTTCCTGCGTAGCTGGGACTACAGGCGCACACCACCATGCCTGGATAATTTTTGTATTTTTTGTAGAGATAGAGGTTTTGTCATGTTGCCCAGGCTGGTCTTGAACTCCTGGGCTCAAGCTTTCTGCCCACCTTGGTCTTCCAAAGTGCTGGGATTACAGATGTGAGCCACTGCGCCTGGCCTGTGCTTTCACATTTTTGTTGCTCATTGTTATGGAACATTTTCCATCATTACAGAAAGTTCTATTGGACAGGGCAGCTCTAGGGTGACAGTTGGATAATAGGCAAAGGAAATTATTAAATGGAACTCTGCCATTTGAGCCCCACTTCCATTTGGGCCAGTGTTTTCTGATAACTTAATTTGTCTTTCAAGCATGGAAATAATTTAGACTTGACGATGAGAAAACAGCTTTTGCTGTTGTTTGCCAGAAGATATTCTGATGTTCCTTTGTTTGTTTATTTGTGTTCTGTGATTATAGCATTTAAGCCAAAACAATCTCTGTTCTCTTTTTGTCTCCAGTGATGGATGTAACAGATATAATAAATGGAAAAGTAGACGACGAAGATAAGCAGCATTTCATTCCCTTTCAGCCGTAAGTATGGAGCAATTCAAGTACTTAGCCAGATATAATGTGGAAAACATAGGCTTGTAATAATTATCTTTATAATTAAATGGATAAACCTAAGTAAGAATTATTTTATAATTATGAAAAACCTCTTTAGTCACTGCTGTAGTACATGGAATTTTTTTGTAGCCATAAGAACCCTGGGTCAAAGTTTGTTTATGGTCCTGGAAGTAGAAGATTTTACTTGCCTTATCATGTAGAAGGCACAGAATTAAAACTCTGCTCTGAACCTGAACGTTTCTTTACATAATCGATTTATTCTAGTAGCTGTTTGTAGTTTCAAAGCACAATACTTCCAAATTCATCATAGAAGTTTGCTGTGTTTAAAATAGAAAACCAAACAAAATTATGATGAATTATTTTAAAGCGGGAAATAGTGCTTTAAAGCATAGAATCATGCTGCTGATTTTGTTTCTCGGTTTTGCTTAGAGTGGAGCATATCTGTGCTCGTTTTTCGGCTTTCTCTAGTTCTGACTTGAAGTCTTTAAAGCGGCACGGAAGCTGAGAAAAAGCTCTTGGAGGAGATTCGTTAAATTGATTATCTGATTTGTGGGTAGAACCCAGGGAACTGGTGGAAAGAATTGGCATTTATTTCCCTCGTGTGGAAGCAAGAGTGTACCCAGATGATGGTCGTTGGCCACTTAAGGGCACTCCTACTCCTCACAGAGGAGGAGAGAAAAAGGAATCCAAATGGTTGAGGTGAATTGTAAGAGACAGCTGCCTCCTGGGTGTGGGGTTGAGGGGCAATGTTAGGGGAGAATGCGTGGTGAGGGAAGTGGCAGCCCCCTGCCATAGAGACAGCCTCCTCCTGGGTGTGGGGGTTTGAAGGGCGACATTAGGGGAGAAATCGTGGGAGGGAAGTTGGCAGCCCCTGCCGTAGTGCTCTGCAGTTTTACTTTTTCCCTCATTTTTCTTCTTAATCGATTTCAGACTTGAAACACATTTTTAGATTTTAGACATGTTACTGTTTTCAGCTGTTGGCTGAAGGGTTTAGGAGGCGGGTAGTAATTGGGTGGCTGAAGGAGTCCTGTCCTTGGGGGTCCGGAGATGTGAGGTTGGCTTCCCTCTGCCCCATGCATCCTTGGTGATGGACCACCGCACTCAACCCCACCCGACTCCTCTGGGACTTGAGTGCCACTGGCTAAGACAGGAAGAATATGACTTTCTTTGCAGGCAGGCAAACTGGTCAGGTAGCACCCTAAAGCTTTTTGTACAGCTCAGTAGGAGATTTTGCTATCTTCTTGTCATAAGAATAACAGCAAACCCTGCGTTATTGAACTGGGAGTCAGGGTTAAGTTATATGTATCTCACCATGCACCACTAGAGGCAGAGGTCTCTTTGTGGCTTAAATGCTTTAGGTTTACTCTCCTGTCCAGTGTGGTAACCATTAGCTCCATGTGGCTGTTTAAAATACTTAAAATGAGCTGGGCACAGTGGCTCACGCCTGTAATCCCAGCACTTTGGGAGGTTGAGGCAGGAGGATCACCTGAGGGTCGGGAGTTCGAGACCCACCTGGCCAACATGGCGAAACCCCATAACTACTAAAAATACAAAAATTAGCTGGGCGTGGTGGCAGGCGCCTGTAATCCCAGCTACTTGGGAGACTGAGGCAGGAGAATCGCTTGAACCCGGGAGGCAGAGGTTGCAATGAGCCGACATCATGCCACTGCACTCCAGCCTGGGTGACAGAGGGAGATTCCGTCTCAAAAATAATAATAATAATTAGAATGAAGTAGCATTAAACATTGAGTTTTTCAGTCATGTTGGTCCTGTTCCAAGTGTTCAGCAGGAGAGGAGGCCAGCAGCACCGTCCTGGGCCGTACGTACACAGCACATCTCCACCACTGCAGAAAGCTCTGCTGGATAATGTTGTTTTATAGTCCCACCCAGTGAGGAGAGTTTATAAAAGGAACGCAGTGCTGCAGAATCTGGAAGTTTCCTTAGCAAACAAGGGGAACAGTATCGTGGAACATGGGCAGATATTGAGGTCATAAATAAAATACACCTTTGTAAAATTATAATATTAAATTGCCTCATTCTCTCATGAGAAATAATGCAGCTCCCTACTGTTTTGAATGCTGTATTATATATTAGACCTCAGAGGTTCTTGATGCCCAGATGTACCACTAAGTTGAAATTACCTGTTGCCTGCTAGTGTCCTCTGTGAAAAGTCAAAAAAAAAGGAAAGAAAAATCCCAAAACAAACCCAACTTGAGGGATTGTTTGAAAAGTTAGGGAGGTTATTAGTTTTAGATTCACTGATTTTCACAGAACGTGTTATGAGTTGTCTGAGATTGCCTGTGCTTTGCTGCCATCTTTTTCTATCTTGTAGTGGAATGTCCACTTGGAAAATATATTATTCCATGTGTACTTCTTATGTAATTTGTGACTCCGTGCTCCATTAAAGGAAGACTAATAGATGAATATTTGCAGTGTTAGAAAGAAAAGAACAGCGTGATTTTTAATAGCAAAATAAGCAATGAAACCAGTTCTTTGGGAAATGTCATGCTAATGAAACCGTTTTTTGCTCCATTAAAACTGATTTATTATCTCACAGGGTTGGTTTTAGGGAAGGAAGCACATTGCACATCTCCCTTCCTCCCTGTCTTTTTTAACTTGGTGAAGTAAATGACAACAGTCTTCAGTTCCCTTGAGTCTTGTGGCTCCAGTGATGGATAGCACTGTCCTTGTTCCCAGGATTGATTTTAACCATTATGGCGATGCTGTCTATTTTCTTACTCATTTCATAGCGCACTTCGCTGTGCTACATGGTATTTCTTTTGGGCATATGCTACCTGTTTTTAGCTAGTCTCTCGTACAGCACAGCATCTGTGACAGGCTCCTGATTCACGGGCCCTGAAAATATGGGTGGTCTGTGTTCATAATGGTGCCACACATGAGACTAGGTCGTGGTGTTCTCCAAACACGGTGCCATTCTTCTCACATGTAGTCATTTTAGGGTCTATTGTGTACATAGTCCAAGAGAGTAGAGTAGAAAGCCTTTGCAAGCAGTTAGGTTCCAGGGATTTTTTTTTTTAATCTCAATTTTGCGTTTCCCTTTAGATCACCTGCCCCTTGACCTATGCTAGGTTCAGAATTATTGAAATTGGAGGAATGGCCATAAACATTCTTTGGGATTAAATGCCTTTCAACCATGTGGCTTTCAGACAAGCTCCTTTTTTTAAACACAAGCGTCTGATGGAGACGCAGTGGAGGCCTGGTGCACGTTTATTTCCTGGGGAGAGGGTTGCCCTCGTTTGCTCTATTCCCTCTCATGGTTCAGCATTTTCCTGATCAATGCTTTTCCCTGTTTCTCTTGTCACCTCTCCCATCCTTTGTCGTGCGTTGACTCATGATGCCTCCCTCTCACACTCGGTGACGATGATCTCTTATGTTCCCTTGTTACCGTGACCCATGGGTCTCTGTGCCCCTTTGTCTCCTGTGGTCTTGGTCGTCCCGTGCCCTCCAGGCTCGCGTTGGACGACGCCATTCGACACAAGCCGCTGAACATGTCATCCCGTTTTTCACCCAGGGTGGCAGGGGAGAATGACTTCCTTCAGACTGTTATAAACAAAGTCATCGCTGCCAAAGAAGTCAACCACAAGGGGCAGGGTACGTATTTTCCTATTTTGTTTCCATCAGTGTGTATTTGCATGCGTTTGGGACAGTGCTGTCTGGGTTGCGTTTTAGTTTGATGTTGATCATGACGGTGTGAAGATGGTGGCGGTGACAGTGGTCCTGGTGGAGAATGTGTGTGACGGTCACCCCCATGTACAGTGCATGACGGTTTTCTGGCCCATCACCTTTGTGAACATTGCTGAGAGCCCACTCCTGGATGGAGAGTGGAGTCAGATTAGATGTTTAGAGGAACGTGCAGGTGGTAGGCGTAACTCGCCTCTGCCCATGTTGTGTGCTAATCACTGCCTGTTCTGGGGCTCCCCTGCTGGTCTCCCTAAGAAGGTGACTTCATTTGTGCAGACTTGCTCCCCTGAGTTCTGTCATTTAAGTGATTTCTCCTCCCCTACACCCCGCCTCACACTCACCGTTTTTAATCCTGCACTGACACGTTTCCGAGCAGCTGACCTGCTGCTGGCAGAAGGAATGAATCAGTTACCTTGGGCTGGTGACAGTTGGCACTTGGCTGGCCAGGAGGGCTGCCAGGAAACAACTGTGACTGAGGCCCCGCCTCCAGCCCAAGGGGAAGTCACCTTCAGAACTTGACCGTCTCACTCCCTGATCCGTGCAGACTGCCCCGTAAACGCAGTAGAGCTTAGGCGAACAGACCTGCTTCATCGTCCAGCTACCTTATGTCACTAGACTTTTAAAAAACAATTATCTTGATTCATTTCCCACTGTTCTAAAGGAGAATGTGAATTGAGCCTGAAGAATGTTATAGAGAATGAGCCTTCCTAGGGCTCTGCAGGGACCTCCAGCTTTCTTCTGGCGTGGACTACCCCCATCTCTGGCAAACAGTAGCAGGACAAAAACCCCAGCCCAGAACGTTAATGAGATGTGGCCCCTGCAGACAGAGCAATTTTCAGCTGACCCAGGACCCATCTTCTCCTGAATTAACAGCCCTCCCAATTTGCACTTTAATTGAAAACCACAGGGAGGTCCAATTAGGGCTGTTGAGATTGGAGTCACTCTCCGGCTCGGGACACCATGCAAAGGTTGCCAGCCGATCCTTCAGTGCTTCGAGCTGGGGCTGCCCTGGGATCTCCAGTTTCTTTTGCAGTCATCAGAGTTTGAATAAACTTTTATTAGAGTCATTCAGGGAGAGTGGAGTTTGGTGTCAGGCCAGCAGGAAATCACTGGGAAAGAGGACCCGAAGCCTGCCTCTGCCAGGCTCCCTGGTGTGTGGCCAAGATCTCTGAAGCCGGAGAACCTCGGGCTGATGCCCGGGGGTCCAGTTCCTTCAGCTTCTGGGAGGAGTGGGCATTTCCAAGTCACAGTGAGAACCGAGGGACAAGAACAGTGATAGGGGATCACAGGTGACTTCCTGAATCAGAATGGCCTCAGGCAACATGACTAGTGCTTGTTTACCTTGAACCTGAATTTTCTCCAGGGCCCACTGGTGGGTGGAATTCAGGTCAGAGGTGAGCAGTGTGGCCAGCGAGTGCAGCCGCACAGATCGGCCGCCGGGACTGCAGAGTGCCGCCCACCGGAGCTCATTTTATCACCAGCAGCCCAGGCTTAACCTGATCCTTGCTTGTCTGTCAAGTGACTGTTAGCGGTCCCAGGAGTGGAAGGGACATGGAGGAGATACTCATCTTCAGAGAGAGCCTCTGGAATTTTTCACCCCTCTCTCCATGTGCACCTCCTGTCTCTTGAGCTTACCACTTGGCCTTGGCCGATTTTTGGTTTATGCTAACATGTTTCCTCTTTACAATAGACAAAATCCTGAATATTTAATCCAAATTATTCTGAACCTAGAGGTGTGGGACATTTTATGTGGACAGTGAGTTCATGAAGACTCCAGACATCTGGTTCTATTGTTTGAGATAGAATGTATGCTAATCCTCTTTGTCTTTAGTTATTCTGGGTAAGCAAATGTCAACGCCAAATGCACTTTTTTTCTCCTGTGAGAAAGCATTTAAAACACAGGGTAATCAGGAACATTTAATTTCCATTTTTAAAGTGTGTGGTAATAAATTTAATTGTGTCACTAATGCATTAGTTTATGTATTAAGATATTTGAGCAGGCTGGCGTTTCTGAGAAAGGGTTTGAAATGCAGGATTTCTAATACTAAGTGTTAGGTGTTCCATCTTCATGTCTTAACCTTCGACCTCTGTGAATGACCTCACCGCATCCTGCAATCCTTCAAAGAGCATCTTTCTGTTAGATTTATTTTGTGGACATTCATTCTCCAGGGAGGCTTTTGGACTCAGACTCCTGAGATTTGAGAAACTCTTAGCTGCATCCTGGTGTCCAGGGAAGACCAGCTCCCCGTCAGCCATGGTGCCGATTCCTCAGGCTCTTCTGTCAGGGTCTGGGCTTTGGTTTGTTCTCCTGGAGGCCAGGGCCAGGGGTTATGGTGAGGAAGTACCTGGCCCTTTGCAGATCTGTCTGCTTACCTATTCTGCAGGTCTGGAGCTGCTGTTAGCTCAGGGTGCTTTTGTGTGAATTAGAAAAAGGGGCCTCATTGGCCGGGTGCAGTGGCTCACGCCTGTAATCCCAGCACTTTGGGAGGCTAAGGCGGGCGGATCACGAGGTCAGGAGATCGAGACCATCCTGGCTAACATGGTGAAACCCCGTCTCTACTAAAATACAAAAAAATTAGCCGGGCGTGGTGGCGGGCGCCTGTAGTCCCAGCTACTCAGGAGGCTGAGGCAGGAGAATGGCGTGAACCCAGGAGGCGGAGCATGTAGTGAGCCGAGATGGCTCCACTGCACTCCAGCCTGGGCAACAGAGCGAGACTCAATCTCAAAAAAAAAAAAAAGAAGAAGGGGCCTCATCATCTGAGTGAGTAGGGAGAGAGTGCCAGGGCCTGTGGCTTGGTGAGTGAGTAGAGGCAGGATTTAGCTCCCACTTGCCTTTTGTGGTCAGTTGTCTAGTGAAATGCACATTCTGGGCATTGGTACATGTGCTCCTGTCTGGGTGCCATCCCTGATACCTCTTTGGGGACCGCTTTCTATTGGTGATTCTTCCTTCCTTCAAACTCTCCCTCCCACGATCTGGAATTTTATGTCTTAAAAAGAAAGGAAAAAGAAAAAATATATTAAACAAAAAGGAAAGAAAAGAAACACCAAGAAACAGTCCTACCCTGAGTAATGCATCTGTGTCTGTGTATGTGGACTCTCTGGTCTTCCTCTCGCATTCATCTTTGCCCTTCTGTGTCCCAGCATCGGCCCTCTCCCTGAGCGCTCCTGCCCCCATCTCCCACCAGGAGCCCTGTGGCTGCATGGGCATCCTCCCGTCCCAGTTTCCTGTTTCCCCGGTTATCCCTGACATCTCTGTCCCCTTGTGAGCTCTCAAAGTGGGCCCTTCTGCCTCTCTTCAGGACTCTCCTTTCCTTCCCCACTGTGGGTGCTTGCCCTTCAGGCAGCTCTGCCTGGAGCGGGTCTTCCTGTTCCAAGGAATGGTACCCCCAGGGCTTGCTAGTGGTTGTGCCTGCAAGGGGCACCGTCTCTGTAAGCTGCGCCTCCTCCTACCCCAACGCCCTGTGGTTCTGCTGGTTTGACTTCCGCGCTGGTCCCCTTTCCCACCCTCCATAGTGGCGTTCACATCCTGGCAGCCAGCTGGGTTCATGCGGTGGCCGCCCTGCTGCCATTCCATCCCCACAGTGCTCTGTACTCCTGTCTACTGGTTCCCTGTTAGCCACAGGGTGTCAGGTCAGAGCCTGACTCTTGTTCCTGAGCCCCTCTCTGGATGCCCCCCATCCTTCGGATAGACCACAGTCCCTGCCACCCCAGCCTCCCCACTGTCTTCCCATAGCGTCTGGGGGCTCCACCTGCCTGGGGTGGGGACAGGTCTGCAGTTCTCTTGCTTCCTGCAGGTCTCAGCCCTGACGTCCCTTGCTCTGTGACCCTTGAGACTGTGGTCCCAGGATGGCTTGCAGTGTGCTCAGGACTTCTCCCATGAGAACTTTGCAGTTGCATATTTCTCTGAGAGACCGTGGAGTTAGTGTCTGACCGTTGGCAATGGAAGCTAAACCCCTGGCAGGGGAGGTTGTGAGGGTCTGCCCTATGTCTGCAGTAGGTGCAGTGCCTTGTATTTGCATAGCACATAGTAGGTGCTCAGTAGCTACTTTTGAATAAATTAGAGGGACTCACTAGATAGCAAGAGGAAAGAGGGTTTCACCAGCTGGCAAAGAGCCAAACATCATCAGTGACTTTTGACTTCTCAGCTCCAAGTAATGTAAATCTGTGCAAAGGAGAACACCGTTTCCAGGGTAGCGGATATAGGAGTGGGCAGCCAGAGGACAGGGCGTGAGGTGCGGGACTGAATCAAGAAGAGCTGCTCCCGTCAGGAGCAGCCTGAGGTGCCGGCACTGCTGACGGGCTGTCAGTTATCTCCCAGTGCTGCCCAGTAGGCAGGCTGCTGGAGGACAGGCCTGCGACTGTCTCAGTCCTTCCACCCAGGGCAGGGCACTGAGCTGAGGGTGATGGAGGGCGGGTCCTCCTCTCAAGGCATCTGGAGAGGGGACAGCTGCACACACACACACAGAGACAGATACAGACACATGCACACACACAGATACACCACACACACACACACACAGATGCTCACGCACGCACACACACACACACACAGATACATCACAAACACAGATACACATGCACAGATACACCACACACACACACACACACAGATACAGACACATGCACACACACAGATACATCACACACACACACACACAGATACATCACAAACACAGATACACATACACAGATACACCACACACACCACAAACACAGATACACATACACAGATACACCACACACACACACACACATCACAAACACAGATACACATGCACAGATACACCACACACACACACACATGCACAGATACATCACAAACACACACACATACACAGATACACCACACACACACACAGATACACATACACAGATACATCACAAACGCACACCACAAACACAGATACACATACACAGATACACCACACACACACACAGATACACATACACAGATACATCACAAACGCACACCACAAACACAGATACACATACACAGATACACCACACACACACACACAGATAACATACACAGATACACCACACACACAGATACACACACACACAGATACATCACAAACACAGATACACATACACAGATACACCACACACACACAAATACACATACACAGATACATCACACACACACCACGAACACAGATACACATACACAGATACACCACACACACACACAGATACACATACACAGATACACCACACACACACACCACAAACACAGATACACATACACAGATACACCACACAGATACATCACAAACACAGATACACATACACAGATACACCACACACACACAAATACACATACACAGATACATCACACACACACACCACGAACACAGATACACATACACAGATACACCACACACACACACAGATACACATACACAGATACACCACACACACACACCACAAACACAGATACACATACACAGATATACCACACACACACACACACAGATACACGACAAACACAGATACACATACACAGATACACCACACACACACACACAGATACATCACAAACACAGATACACATACACAAATACACCACACACATACACACACACACTCACACAGATATAGACACCACAAACACACACATGCACATACACAAACATACACACAGACACCGCAAACACATACACACACACAGTTACAGACACCATAAACACAGACACACACACCAGATACAGACACCACAAACACACACACAGATACACCGCAAACACACAAATACACCACAAACACAGACACACAGATATAGACACACACACACACGGATATAGACACAGACACGCACATAGACATACATACCCTCACACACACATACAGATACACACATAGACACAGATACAGACACAGACAGATACAGACACAGATACAGAAACACAGGCAGACACAGATTTAGCCACACACATAACACATACACATAGGCACAGATACACAGAGCCACACACACAAACACACAGACACACATGGGCACAGACACACATGGACACACAGACACACACACACAGATACACACAGACACACAGAGACTCACACAGACACAGACACACACACACACACGCACAGTCACAGGCATGCATGCATACCCATGCTAGTAGCAGAAGTGAGGACAGAGGCTTTGATGTTCTGAGGGGCAGATGAGGCCCTACCGAGCTGAGTGGGGGAAGCAAGCAGGCGGCCCCGCCGAGGCCTCAGGGATAGAGTGCCCCCGTGTGCCAGCCCCTTCCCGTGGGGGGAAATGCCGTCACAGAAGATAGCTCAGGCCGACCCCTGCCTGCCCCTGCCTTTGACTTGTTGGAAGTGTCTGGCTTGTTTCCTCGTACTGTTGCCTCCTATTTGATTGCTACTCAGTATTTATATAAACCACAGTTCTTCATCAGCCTTGCAGGGAGGAAGAGCCCGTACACACGCCCTTACATAGACCCCACCAGGTTCACTGCCCTCTCCCCAGGACACCCCTGGCATCTAGGTTTAGAGGCTTTGAAAGTCTTCATTTTTCTCTTGGAGAAAAGAGCCGAGAGCAGCTGGAGCTTTGTTCTCTTTTGCTGTGTCACTGTGGTACAGAGGGCCTGGGCTCCACAGGCTGCATCTGTCCTGGCTGGGGAGGGCTGTCCTGCTGTTGGCCCTGCAGCCTGATGTTCCTCTGCTCGCCCAGGTTGTGTGATGCTGCTTAGCTACTTGAAACTTTGATGGGTTCTCAAAACTGTGAATTCACCTCCAGAATCCTCCCCTGCCTTTGTCTTTCCTGGGAGATTAGAAAATGACAGACTTCTCAGCCCCCTCCCGGGAAAAGATGGCCTGCTGATTTATCTTAAATGTCTACACACTCAAAAGAGACATTGGTCCTTGGCAGTCCCCAGCAGCACAGCGGGTGCACAGCAGCTGCTGATGTGCGTTCAACTGCCTGTGAGTCACCCTAGGGCAGGGCTGGCATCCCAGCTCGTTGGATGCATGGACTCCCCACGAAGGGCACCTTTTTTGCCTTGCCCATATTTTTTCTCAAGATATTGAATTGTGAATTAAAAGTCTCTTGTTCATTGAAATTGGTTTCGTGAAAACTTCTAAAAATGCATAGGATAAAATGTGACTTAACAGCATCCATTGTTTTTTCAGGTTTGTGGGTAACATTGAAATTACTTCCTGGAGATATCCATCAGATCCGAAAAGAGTTTCCGCATTTAGTGGACAGGACCACAGCTGTGGCTCGAAAAACAGGGTTTCCGGAGATAATCATGCCTGGTAAGAACTGGCTCATCCAGGGCTTCTGAGCATGGCATGGGGGTAGCCGGCCACGGAGAATGACGTGTGGGCAGCATCATGTATGAGCTCTGGCTAGGAAAGGGCTCAGCTCCTGGCAGGTGACCCTGTAAGCCCCAGCATGGTTATAGATCATGGGGCTGTGACCGGAGTGGTAGAATATGCTCCCTGGCCCCCTGTACCCCTGGACGGATCAGCTCTCCCCAACTACAAGGGTTGTGTGAGGGGGATGTGGGCACCCAGCGAATGTCTGGGTAGACATCAGGTCAAAAGAAGGAAAGAGGTCAGAAAGGGAACTGCCTAAGGTGGAGCCCACCTTAGGACAAATGTCAGGGTTGGATGGTTGCTGAATGGAAATGTCTGTGCCTTTACCCGCTCACTTGGTGTACGTTATACTGGCATTGCTCCATGAATTCTAAGTTTGAATTCTAAACTGACCAAACAATAACAGGATTTCCGTGTTAACTCGTATTTATATAATACATTTCAGTTTCCAGATAATGTTAATAATAACCTGATTTGATCATCAAGAGATCTTTGGAAGCATGTTGATTTGTATCCTTTCTATCCGTGTGATACTTTTTGGTTTGCAAGTAATGCTTACGTGGCTTGGCCGGGCATAGTGGCTCATGCCTGTAATCCTAGCACTTTGGGAGGCTGAGGCGGGGGGATCACTTGAGCTCAGGAGTTCAAGACCAGACTGGGGAACATGGTGAAACTCCTTCTCGACAAAAAAATTAAAAAATTAGCTGGGCGTGGTGGTGTGTGCCTGTCATTCCAGCTACTTAGGGAGCTGAGGTGGGAGAATCACTTGAACCTGGGTGGTAGAGGTTGCCATGAGCACAGATCGTGCCACTGCACTCCAGCCTGGGTGACAGAGTGAGACCCTGTCTCAAAACAAAACTTAACTTGAACCACGTGAGGCTCTTGGAAGCCCACAAATTGCTGTTGAGTTAATTCCTATCCAGATTAAACTGTAGCCTAAAGTCACTCAGCTGATGAGCCGTGGAAACGAGGACAAACTACCCCACGTTCAACATGGCCTCCTTATATAGGCCTCTGCTATATAGCTAGGAGAGTGGTGGCTTTTCAGGGTGCATGCTGTAGGAGTTATTGTTTTGCTTTAGCACAACTTCAAGACTCGTTCTTTCTACTCCTTTTGTCTTTCAGGGCTGTTGTGGGTCATTGAATAGTGGGTCTGGTAAATCCGTATGAAAGACATCTAGATTGGTTAGGCTAGATACTAGCTAGGCTTGCCTGTACAGGAAGAAAAGCATGACGTTTAGTCAATTCTGAAGCTATTGCTTGTGTGTGTCAAGTCTATATGCAGCAAATTAATTTAGGTTTATTAATGGGAGTGGGCTAATTTGTATACCTATTATTTGTATTTGCATTTGAGATGCAGATTTATAAATGAGGATGAAGCGGTTGGCAATATGCATTTATCTTGGCGTCCTTAGGATGTCCTGATGTTCAAAGGGAAGCTCAGAAGCTTCCAGTTCATGCCAACAGTATTTCCCTTATGATGGATAGACTTAAAAACTAAGTCTAGGCCTGGTGTAGTACCAGGTACTAGTGAGGCTGTGGTGGGAGGATCCCTGGAGCACAGGAGGTCAAAGCCACAGTAAGCCATGATCACAACCACGGCACTCCAGCTTGAGTGACAGAGAGAGACCCTGTCTCAAAAAAAAAAGTAACTCTAAACTTGTAGATCATCTCATGATAGATTCATAGGGAAGCGATTTGGTTGACCATTGTTCTGGCAGTTTCCATGTGCTAAGTCCTTGGGTATGTATCTCATAGGAAGGGAGTCTAGCTAAGGTGGGTCACCTGTGTTCTCTGTTGGCCGAGTAATCACTGACCAGGCTGTGGGCACCAGAGAGAGAGAGTGTGGGCAGTTATCAGTCTGTCTGCCTGCCGTTAGCCTGCAGAGCCTGTGATCGCCTGGTTTGGTCACTGTTTGCGCATCTTCTTTGGACAGCGGAGAGCCTGTCCTGTCACCCAGCGGCCTGCTCTGCTACTTTCTCATGGCTCACCGGACTCCTGGAGTCCTTCTGAAGGATCCAGGCAGGCAATACCAAGTTTTCCTTTGAGCTGGGAAGGTAGCAGGAGTTCACTATGTCTGCTTCTAGTTCCTTCTTCCCCAGAATGTTCTGTAACCTGGGGAGGCATTTGATGAGGGTCTATGGTGATTGCCCATCTGTGGGGTTTGCCTGTTGTAAATGAGGTCTTACTTCTGAGCTGGCCCTGGAGTAACACACTCGAGGTATACTTGGGAGCGAGGCTGTGGGAGTTTCACCCTGTCACCCAGGCTGGAGTGCAGTAGCATGATCTCAGCTCACTACAACCTCTGCCTCCTGGTTTCAAGCAGTTCTCCTGCTTCAGCCTCCAGAGTAGCTGGGATTACAGGCACACACTACCATGCCTGGCTAATTTTTTTATTTTAGTAGAGACAGGGCTTCACTGTGTTGCCCAGGCTGGTCTCGAACTCCTGAGCGCAGGCAATCCACCCGCCTCAGCCTCCCAAATTGCTGGGATTACAGGCATGAGCCACTGCACCCGGCCTTGAAGTTCCCTTTTGATGATGGTGTTTGCGCCTTGATAGAATTTTTAGGCTGAGAGATCATGTAGTTTATGCCTTTGCTATCAATGAGGCTGTTTAGTGGTGCTGGCCTTGGAGGCTAACTTGTCCAAGGTCACACAGCTAGTGAGCAACAAGTCTTGGCTGGGTGGCCTTGCGCCTGCCCCTCGCCCTGTGCTCCATGGTTCTTAACTTCTCTTGTGGTCAGTATCAGCAAGCGGCAGCCTGCGCCTCCTTCCGTACAACTCCTGTGGCTGTGGTAGCAACCCACTGGGATTATTATGATAATGACTTTTAAATGAAAGCTTAATTTAATAGTTGGACACATTAAAAGCCAAAATAGAGCAGTTTAAAAGAAAAAAAAAAAAACAACAAAAGCAAAAACAAGAAAGCAAGGAATCCTTAAGGGGTCCTTGGTCTTCAGCCAGAGTGGGCATTTGGTGCGCCTGATGGAACAGCTCTTTGGCCCCGTGGGAGAGCAGGTGGTCAGGGCGTGGGAGGCGGCCAGGCAGGCAGCAGAGGAGCAGTGGCTGGGAACGAGGCTTCCTCTAAATCATGTTGCTAATGAAGCTTGTGAAGTTCTCCCAGTCGGGCCATTACCAATGTTCTCAGTAGGAAGAAGAGTCCTTGAGCCTCATTTGCTTGTGGTTTTCCCCCCCCGCCCCCCCCCATAATTAAAAGGCCCATCTCACTTGAAAATAGACAGGTCTGTTTTGTTCTCTCTGTGGTCCCCATTTGGGATCCTGACAGCTGCCTGGCCAGAAAAAGGAGGCCTTCCAGAAAGGAAGAGCCCTGCAGAAACTTTCTGCCTAGACCCATTTTTCCTCCCTGATCCTAGGCTGGTGATCCTCATTCTTTTTTCTTTCTTTCTTTTTTTTTTTTTTTGGAGACAGAGTTTTGCCCTGTTGCCGAGGCTGTAGTGCAGTGATCTCGGTTCACTGCAACTTCTGCCTCCTGGGTTCAGGCGATTTTTCTGCCTCAGCCTCCTGAGTAGCTGGGATGACAGGCCTGCACCACCATGCCCAGTAGCTGAGTTTTGTATTTTTAGTAGAGATGAGGGTTTACCATGTTGGCCAGGCTGGTCTTGAACTCCTGACCTCAAGTGATCCACCCACCTCGGCCTCCCAAAGGGTTGGGATTATAGGCGTGAGCCCCCGCGCTTGGCCGGTCCTCATTGTTCCTCAGCTGATTAACTTCTGGAGTTGTGCTTTTAAGAAGAATGCATAGGAGGCAGCCTCGCCAGTTATCTGGGAGTGCCAGTGGATACTGCGATATTCCTTGGCTACCGAGGACTCAGACAGCTGTAGCCAGCTGTCTAACAAGGGACAGTGGTGTGGGCTGCCATGGGCAGTGGATGCCATCAACAGTATTGGAGGCCCTCTGGTTGCTGGCTGCCCCCAGAGGGGTAGAGTGTCCTCTGCCCAGATGAGAACCAAGCAAATCATTAGAAGCTTTGAGATTTTTCCTCTTTCTAGAAAGTTTTATGATGAGGAAAATTGCTCTTGTCATGTATTTAAATGGTAAGACTGTTAGGTAGACAACATTTCGTAATCATCTAATACGTATTTGTAGTAGTTTATGAGGATAGGTAGACAGTCTTGCAAAATTCACAATTATGCTGTGAATAATGAATTGGTTTTAAACGTATGGTCTCTCCCCCTTAGGTGATGTTCGAAATGATATCTACGTGACATTAGTTCAAGGAGATTTTGATAAAGGAAGCAAAACAACAGCGAAGAACGTGGAGGTCACGGTGTCTGTGTATGATGAAGATGGGAAGCGATTGGAGGTATTTACTGTGCTGAGGGCTCATCTGTAGTGTTTCAGTTTTACTTGCCAAGTGCTCACCTTGGCTCTGCTACAGCCTAGAAGTTGTCACAGGTGGGGCTTTGGAATTCCATTTCTTGGGATTGGCGTCGGTTCTTGCTTCCCTTTCTCTAGCTTGCCATGCAGGACCTGGGGTCCTCTGATCCTGGCAGCTGGCCTATCTCAGGAGGTCCCTGTGGCCTTTTTTTTTTTTTTTTTTTTTTGAGACTGAGTCTTGCTCTGTTGCCCAGGCTGTAGTGCTATAGGTGTGTGCCAACATGCTGGGCTAGTTTTTATGTTTTTTAGTAGAGATGGGGTTTCACCATGTCGACCTCAAGTAATCTGCCTGCCTCGGCCTCCCAAGGTGCTGGGATTACAGGCGTAAGCCACTGCGCCTGGCTGGATCCCTGTGGTCTTGACCACCTTTGCCCAACCTTATCATGGAGTCTCATTTGCTGTCATAAACCCAAGGCCCAAAAGTCTAGCAGTCACGCTAGAAGTACAGATATCATCATTATCATTTGAGAGATGAAGAAATGAAGGCCCTAAGAAATCAGTTAAATTGCTCAGGGTCAGAGAGCTAGCGAGAGGTAGAACTGAGCACCTGCCCATGACAGCTGGAGCTCTGACCTCATGCTCTACCTACCAGTGGTCACGAACATCTGCTTCCATGGCCACAGCAGCCTGCAGGGTCCACCTGGGAGATACGCAGAAGCTGTTGCCTCCTCTGATGACCAGAGGTCAAACCAGAGCTGCTGTCCCTGTGAGGTGCCTGTTTGCACCAGGGCTGGAGGCCTGGGCTTTTCTGGGCCCATGGGGTTGTGCTTAAGGCTCAGTGTCGCCGAGAGAAGCATGATGTCTTTCTCTCTGGGTGAGCCCTGTCCAGCATCACTGCCTGCCTTGTCACCCTGGAAACATAGGTGCTGGCCTTGCCACTGGTCTTTCTGGTCGGAGTGAAGCAAACAGTGTTCATGGCTGGAGGAAGGAGAGGGGAGGGTTCCCACCTTTTAGTCTACAGTCCCTCACCCTAGACCTATGGGATGGATCAGGCAACTTCCTGCAGATCCTAATGTTGAAGTTATTAGGATTGAGGGTCTGGGGGCGATGGAGGTCTGTGTCATCCCCATATGTCATAACTGTCAAGATCTTTAATGTGTGAGAACAAGGGTTGGAGCTGGCCGCTGGCTTCGGGTGGATCTGTGCTTCCGTTGCTGGGAACACTTCATTTGTGGTGGGGTGTGTTGGTGTTCTTGGAGCGTACCTGTCCTCCCGCGTATATGTATATGGTGTCCAGCTCTATGAGGTCTTACGTGAGCTCTTTATGTCTTCTTTTAAAGCATGTGATTTTCCCGGGAGCTGGTGATGAAGCGATCTCAGAGTACAAATCTGTGATTTACTACCAAGTAAAGCAGCCACGCTGGTTTGAGACTGTTAAGGTATTACTTACATGGTCATTTTATCACATGGCACTGATGATGAAATGCTCATTTGTAACCCAAGGAAACATCCTAACATCCTCCTCAGCCCGGGAGCTGCTCTAGGCAGGCAGAGTGTCTCCCAACAAAGTCATTCAAGGTTGCTAAGGAACCATACTGGCGTTTCTTAGAATACGTTTACTCTCATCTCCTTTTGGACGTAAAAATAGGACTTTCATGGAGACAAATGACAGAGTCTTTTTAAGATAGCTATTGTCTTTCTCTTCGCAGTACTGTTTTATGTGTGGCGTGCTGTCTTTACACCAAACAAAAAAACTGAGCTGCCAGCCTGTGGAGGTCATTACTGGGGAGTCGGATCCTGTTCTGTAGCACTGACGTGGTACATTTTCATAATGCAGCGTGCTCACATCTCCGCCGTGGAGTAAACACTGTCCCGCCCCCAAGAGCCTGAATATTTGAAAACCAGGCCAGGGACTGGCTCTGGAATACAGATTTGATGTGAGAATTAGGGACAATTTTTGCTTAGAGGCAGCATGTATTATGTCTTTTTTCTTTGAGTGTAATGTGTCAACAGGAAAGCTTTCTTGGTGCAGCTGTGGGCAGGTCACCACAGCTGTGGAAGGAGTGTAGACCCTTCCAGGTTGGGGCTAAGAAGAAAAACGGCAACTTTTTTGTTTTTTGTTTTTTGAGATGGAGTCTCGCTCTGTCACCCAGGCTGGAGTGCAGTGGCGCAATCTCGGCTCACTGCAAGCTCCACTTCCTGGACTCAAGCGATTCTCTTGCCTCAGCTTCCTGAGTATCTGGGATTACAGCCATGCACCATGGCACCTGGCTCATTTTTTTGGTATTTTTAGTAGAGATGGGGTGTCACCATGTTGGCCAGACTGGTCTCGAACTCCTGAACTCAAGTGATCCACCCTCCTCAGCCTCCCAAAGTGCTAGAATTACAGGCGTGAGTCACCACGCCTGGTCAAAAAACGGCAACTTTTAAAAATAGAATCTTGGCCGGATGCAGTGGCTCACACCTGTAATCCCAGCACTTTGGGAGGCTGAGGTGGGCAGATCACCTGAGGTCAGGAGTTCGAGGCCAGACTGACCAACATGGAAAAACCTTGTCTACTAAATATGCAAAATTAGCTGGGTGTGGTGGTGCATGCCTATAATCCCAGCTACCCGAGAGGCTGAGGCAGGAGAATTGCTTGAACCCAGGAGGTAGAGGTTGTGGTGAGCTGAGATCGTGCCATTGCACTCCAGCCTGGACAACAAGAGTGAAACTCCGTATCAAAAAAAAAAAAAAGAAAACAAAAAAGAATCTTAACAGTAATGATTAGAGCATTCAGAAAAAAAAATCCAACTGTGTCACAGAGTCGGCTTGGCAACTGTTACAATATGATCTCGTTTAAATTTTGCAAAGGCATTTTGTCTTTGGAAAAATCATGTGGGGACTAGATGTACAGTATTTTCACCACCGCAGTGTAGCAGTGTTTACAGTTGTACCTGATAGCTCCATTTGAATAAAGCTGTTACGCTGGACGATATTGATCACAGTGCTTAAACTTCTTTTTCAATTCTTGAAGGTGGCCATTCCCATAGAGGACGTTAACCGCAGTCACCTTCGGTTTACCTTCCGCCACAGGTCGTCACAGGACTGTGAGTAGTCAAGCACTTTCTTCCCCAAGGATTTTAAGGGAGAACTGGGGAAAGCGCGAGAGGCCACTCTCAGTTGTTCTGGAACTTGCTATCGTAACACAGTAAGGCTCACTTCCCATCGGAACCTATTCCTTGGAAACATTCTTCTCTCTTTTTCCTTGAGCAGATCTCAGGAGATCTTAATTTCTTTCTCCAGTTCCTCCTACCCAGTGTTGCTGGTCCCCTTCTTTCTTTTGCTTTCCAGGCTTCTGTGTTGACTTGTCATTCACCCATGTCATCCATCAGAAGAGTTACCGAGCTGTAACAAATACCTCTCAAACATGGGCTCTTAAGGCCCCCTGTTTGGAAACTGGAAATCTGGAACCCTTTTTGTCTTCTTTGGTGGCCCTTGCTGTCTGGAGCTCAGGGATGGCTTTTCTCATAGACATTTCTCTGATACTAACTGTGATGCCAAGACTTTAGGAGGAAAGAACTGCTATAGGAATCGCTCTCCTTCAAAAAGAATTTACTATTGATGACTGAAGTTTGTTCCATCACATTTTGTTAAATTAATTGTCAACTAAAGCTGTAGCCCTGTGCTAGACTTAAAGATACCACAGAAGGAAAACATGATTCTTGTCTTTCAGGGTGTGTGTTTCTTTGGCATTGGGAACTGAGACATATTAATATTTGGGACAGTAAGTGGCAAAGAGAGTTGACTACAGGCTTGTGTGCCACAGGCAGTTAAAGGAAAAGAGTGGTGTGGAGGGCAGTCACTGATGAGCCCACTGGGGTCGCACCGTGCAGTGGGCAGTTTCAGGTTCTGTGTACTCTGGAAGGAGCTTAAGCATGAGCCTTTTCTATATCTTCATTTGAGGATAAGAATACCTTCCTGGCTGGTGCCGTGGCTCACACCTGTAATCCCAGCACTTTGGGAGGCCAAGGTGGAAGATTGCTTGAGCCCTGGAGTTGGAGATCAGCTTGGGCAACACAGTGAGGCCCCATCTTTACTGGAAAATCAAAACAATTATCCTGGTGTGACGACGTGTACCTGTAGTCTCAGTTGCTCAGGAGGCTGAGGCAGGAGGATTGTTTGAACCCGAGAAGCGGAGGTTGCAGTGAGCTGTGATTGTACCACGGCACTTAAGCCTGGGGAACAGAGTGAGACCCTGTCTTAAAACAAAACAAAACAAAACAAAACAAAACAAGAACAAAAACAAAAAAATCTTCCTCCTAGGGTATTCTTGAAGGTCAGGCAAGGTGGAGGCTGGCCACCTTCTGGCACAGTGCCTGCTATGGATAGGGGCTCCATGGTAGTTGCTGCTGCTGGGATAATGTGTTCATTCACCTGACTGTTTCTGGGGCCTGGCCTGCCCTGGGCCCTCCATGTGGGGTGGGTGTGCCTGGACAGGGGTGCTGCAGGAGAGCAGCCTGGAGAGCAAATGTGTGAGCACAGTCATGATGTTATGGTGTGCAGACCACCTTGTGGGACCATCGAGAAGCTTGGGCCTGCTGTTGTTCAGGGGAGTTGGGGAGGCCTGGTGTGTGAAGTCTGCAGAGCTGGGGTGCGGGCCCACGACGGTCAATGGCAGGTGTGTGTGTGGTGGGGCCTGGCCTGGAATGTGGCTGACTGGAGGGGTCTCGAGTAGCATGGGGTGCCTGGTGGTGGGTGGTGCATGGCCGGGGAGTGCGGGGCGGGGGGCGGCGGCTGGCAGCTGCTAAAAGCATCATTGCACTCCTGTCCTGTCCCAACAGTGCATGCAGGTCACGGGTTCAGTTACAAGGGCATCCGGGTTTATGTCTAATGGGAGAAGCAGGGGCAGGAAGGCCGCCTGCTTGGAAGGCAGTTCCCTGCCATCTCATCCTTGCCACAGGACCAGATCCAGGCCACTAGACCCCAGACCAAGTCAGATCTGCTAATGGTACACGACATCCTTGGTGGCCGAAGCTGTAGGATAATAATAACCATCAACAGATGTTGGCCATCGTTCACTGTGCTCTTACCATGTGCCTGACACAAGAAATTTATTGTGCTGTCTGGATTCATCCTCACAAGATTCCCGTGTGGTATCAGTATTATTACTTCCCACATTACAGATGAGGAAATGGGCTTGGAAACCCCAGGTCAGGGGGTGAGAGTCACCCAAGTAGTTGGTGGAAGAACTTTGGTTCTAACCCAGGTCCTTGTGCCTGAGCCTTACGCTCCAGTGCCTTGGGGGAGTGGCGAGGCCACGTCCCTCCTTTGGCTTTTATTGAGTTCCTGCTGTATACACAGCAAGCTGCTGGAGTTTCTCCTCTTGCAGAGCTTAGGTTTGAGTTGAGGTTTGAGATTAGTTTGCAAGAACCAGCTAGGGTATGGCAGCCTGTGAGTATCACGTGAATTAGGCAGAGGTGTGATGTGGGCAGAGGGTGCTGGTGGAATAGGGGTGGCGGTGGGCACAGGTGTGTCCTCGGCCAAGGCGTGGTGGGCCAGCCTAGTGGGCCACAGTGCGCCCTAGACCCTCACCCTGAGGCCCATGGAGGAAGCAGGGTGAGGACAGGGTTCTGGAATCCACAGAGGACTTGTCTCAAAATCATGCTGTCATCTTTTAACAAGCTCATTCTCTCTAATTAATAAATTACACTAGGGCAGAGTGATAGCTCCTGTGGCATTTTAATTTTCAAAATCCTTGTTTTTCTTGTCAGTTTTAAGTACTTATTATAGACAAGATGCTATCACCCAACATACCAGGACACATTTGCATAATAAATGAAGTCTCGGTGGCCACAGCTGGTGGGATTTTGGAAAGATGTTGAGCATCGCAAGTGTGATGCCGATGAAAGCCTGGATGTTGGTCGCTGACCATGGCCTTTGGGGCCTCCCCAGCCAGCCCTGCATGCAGATACCTGGGGCAGAAACAGGTAGAAAGAGCTGAGGCCACAGTGGTCCCCGCTTGCTACCCTAAAGAGGAGGCCAGCAAAGGGAACAAGTGGTGGGATTTCTCACCTGGGATCTGCCCTTGGGATTGGAAAGTTTGGTGTTGATGGGTTGACCTAGTATCTTTCCAGCAACCTGTCAGCAACTCCAGGTGCACTAGACCATGTGGTCCGTGGAGCCCGGCAGACTTGCAGCTCTCAGTTCCAGCTGGCCAGGAGCTGAGTTTTCCGTGATTGTAGTGTGTTTGTTGGGTGGGGCGGCCTAGGGAATGGGCAGCTCTACCCACAGTCCAGAACACATGACCCCTACTGTGGTTCCTAAGGTTCTGTAAACTGGTCATGTGAACTGTCCACCTCGTGGTGGCTGCTAGTGAGCCTTCAGTAAAAATCGGTCCGTTCCTCGGATGTGAAGATGCAGAATGCGAATAAAAGGTGCACTTATTGCACTGCTGTCTGGTAGAAGCCATCTGTCGACCATTATTGCCCCATGTCCTTCTGAATCCTGGCTGTTTTCATGGAGGTGTGTCTTTTTCGTTGTCTTTTCCAAGTCCACCCAAACTTAGGAGGAACGGTTCTGTTCTTTGCTGTTTGTACCTTGAAATATTTTATGTACTCTGGTGCCCTTTTACAGAGTTATTTTTTTAGAATCCTAGGGTACTTACATTTTACTTCTGCTTCTTCCTGTGCTTTTTGGCTGGTTGATTATTCATGGAACCATTTGATTTGCCAGGATGTATTGAGAACCCCCTGTGTGCAAAATACTGCTGGACACCAGGAAGGCAAAGGTGATAAGCCATGTGGTCTTGAGCAGTGGGATCTGAGGGTAAATATTTTGAGCCGCTGACTCAAGGTGGGTGGATGCGTCATTCTCCCTCTGTGATCTCTGTCCTTTCATCTCTAAAGAGAAAGCTCTGAATCTGTAATTGTGGAGATAGTTTCTAGCCCTGGGCCTGTGTTTCTATGCTCTACTGAGATTGCAACTTGAGGAATCTGTGGCAGATCCATTTCTTCAGTCCATGTTCCTCATCTGTCCTGGTTCATCAGTCCTTCCTCGCCTTTGACTCTCGCTGCCTATCACCAGCCACACTGGCCTGCTGTCCCCAGATGTGCCACACCGGTCCTCGCGAGGGCCTCTGCGCTAGGTCTGCCTCTTCCTGCAGCTTTGACATCTTGGCTTATGTGCTGTCCAGCTTCTCAGAGAGACGTCTTCTGACCAAGAAATTGGATTGTCCCCGTTGTCACTGTGACCTCTTAAGAAACCACAATGTGTTTGTTTTCTTTATCATCTGAAAGCTCATTTGTTTGTTGACTGTCTCCCAAAGTGGCACAAATATGGATTGAGTACCTGTTGGGCACCAGGCACTATTTCATGTCCTGGGAAATGGCAGTAAAACAAAAGGTCACTTACATTCCAGGGTCCGGTGGATGAAACCAACAATAAATAGCAACAAGATCAACAAAATTCTCTCTCTCTCTCTCTCTCTCTCTCTCTCTCACACACACACACACAGACACACACACACACACACAAACACACATGTCAGGTAGTGATAAGAATTATAAAGAAAACTAAATCAGGTGAGAGGAAAGAGGGTGACTAATGGACTATTTTAGACAAGATGTGGTCACTTTGGAGGAGGTGACATTTTGGCAGAAACGTGAATGAAGTGAGTGAGCCCCACATGCAGATACCTGGGGGATGAACTTTCTCACCAAAGGCAGCACAATTTCACATGGAGGTCGTTAGTCCGTTGGTAATTCATGTGATGGATACTGTAAGGCAGGAATTGATTTTAGTTTTCTGTATTGACACGAAGTTTCCTTGGTGGAATGGTCTGCCCCTTCCCAGCCTCTGTTATTTGCTGTGGCCTCTTGTTTCCAGGCCCTGTTCATTTCCGCTGGTCTGGGCGTCCTAGGTTAAAAGCACACAGTCTTTCTTATTGTCACTTTACAGTTACTCTTGCTTCCTAGTGTTACGGGCTTTCCTCGGCCTTCTTCAAGACCATGCTGCTCTTCTTGGCCCTTTATTCTGGAATCCGTTTTCACGTTCCAGGAAAAAATCTCTTCTATGAGATTTTGATTAGAATGGCTTTGAATTTACAGATTAATTTGAGAACAACTGATCCCTTTATGCTAGGAGTCTTCTTACTTGTCAACATGGTCCATTTTTCCACATGTTTATTAGATTGACTTTAATACCTGTTCGTGTAATTTTGTAATTGTTTTCATGAAGGCAGCCTTTGTAGTATCTTATAATGTTATTTTGTCATGATAATTGAAGGCAGTCATCAATTTTTTTGTTTTTTGTTTTACAGCTAAGGATAAATCTGAGAAAATATTTGCACTAGCATTTGTCAAGCTGATGAGATATGATGGTACCACCCTGCGAGACGGAGAGCATGATCTTATCGTCTATAAGGTATCTGGTTGCATTGGTGCAATATTGCTGCTATAGACAATTTCAGTCTTTTCTGGGCTTCCTGACCCGAACCAACATTTCCCATCATTGTGAGGAAGCTGCTATGTAGCTACATTTATTTATGTAAATGAACATTTCCGATGACCAGCCCTCTTGTTGTTCCGAACAGGAAAGGATGATATACAATATAACAATAGGTGCCATATAAAAATGCCATGAACATGAATTATGTTGCAGGAATAAGGGAAATTATTAAAATGTGTATTTAATATGATAAAAAGCAATTATGATGGTTACAAGGATTAGGGATAACAAAGGATGGCAAAAAATGGTGTGTTGCTGTTTGGGAATTGCCTTTGACATATGGCATGACTAAACCCACAGGCCGAAGCGAAGAAGCTGGAAGATGCAGCCACGTACTTGAGTCTGCCCTCCACGAAGGCGGAGTTGGAAGAAAAGGGCCACTCGGCCACGGGCAAGAGTATGCAGAGCCTTGGGAGCTGCACCATTAGCAAGGACTCCTTCCAGATCTCCACGCTCGTGTGCTCCACCAAACTGACCCAGAATGGTGCGTTTGAGAGGAGAAACCCATTCACCTCAGGAGCTCTGCCTCAGTCCCGTCTTTTCCACGCTCCTTCCTGTGTGGAGGCGTCCTCTGTCGGCGTATGAACGTCACCCGTCAGGCATTCATTGCATTGGGCTGTGATGATCTATCAATGCATAGAAGGTGGCATTCGTTGTAATTTAAAATTCACACTTCTACTCTGGTCTAAGGGTTATTCTTTTTTTTTTTTTTTTTCCCAGACAAGGTCTCATTCTTGCTCTGTTACCCAGGCTGGAGTGCAGTGGTGTGATCTCAGTTCATTCCAGCCTTGTCCTCCTGGGCTCAGGCCATCCTCCCACCTCAGCTTTCCATGTAGCTGGGACCACAGGTGTGCAGCATCATGCTTGGTGGTTAATTTTAGTTTTAATTTTTATAGCGATGAGGTCTCACTTTATTGCCCAGGCTATTCCCAAACTCCTGGGCTCAAGCAGACCTCCCGCCTCGGTCTCCCAAAGTGCTAGGATTAGAGACATGAGCCACTGTGCCCAGCTGTGTTATTCTTAAAGGGAGATAAAGCAATGGATTTACTTCTTAAAATGATTTTTGGCCAAAGGAAGGTAGCGTGGCATAAAGGAAAGTGCACGAGATTTGGAGTCAGACCAAAGACCTGGAATCGAACTGTAGCCCTGTGTTAACCCTGGGGATGCCCTTGAACAAGGGTCTTCTGCATGTTTCGGAGTCTTATCTTTCTTGTCTGTTGATACGGGAGTAGTTCCTGCCTCAAAGGGCTTAGTGAGTGTTACATGAACAGTGGGCTGGGAGCTCATCTCCCTCTTTATGTCTTCCCCATTCTCAGCTACTCTCTGTGATAATTACCAGTTATCTTTATTTTTAAAAGCTGATTTGGATGATACTTTCTAGCCCTCCTCGTGGTGTGGGATAAGGCACCCCCTGCTGACTCCCACACCCCAAAGCTCAGCCCTAATGTGGTAGATCACTCATCCATCAGCTGGTGCCGTGCCCTTGTGTGGCAGTTGGCCGACTGCTTTGAGTGCCTGCACCACCACTGCTTGCAGCCTCTCCAGTGACATTGCTGTCCAGCCAAGGGTACTTTTTATTCAGAGCACACTGATGTTGTTGCTGTCACTCTGTCTGGAAGAGGCAGAAATCCTACATTTAAAAACTGCATCTTCCAAATGCAGCCGTATCACAGCTGTGCAGAGTGACTTTATGCTCTCTTGAATCAGAGCTTGAAAACCCAATTTTTTCCTCTTAACTGCTCGATACGGATTTTGATTATTAATGTCTGTTGCTATCATGAATTGTGTTTCTGGGGGGTTGTCCGTAAATCATGGCAGTAGTTTTGGATTTGCCGAAGGGACAGTCATCGTTTGGACTTTAATAGGGTAAATACAGGACAAAAGTAAAGCCATCGTCTGAAAGTCAGGACATTGTAGTGGAGCACGCAACATGCACTGAGTGTGCTGTGTGTTTGGATGTGCCAGCCCTGGGTCAAATGCTTTTAGATCTTGCCGTTTCCGCACTTTGCACTCTGTTGTTCTGGGCTGCACTTTCCCACTGCTGGTCTGCTGAGTAAACTTCTTGGTGTGGGAGCAATAAGTCTCTTAAGTGCCTTAAGCCTGTTGGGATACTTTTATATTCCGTTTGCATACATGTCTCAAACCATTTATGAAGTGTCCTAGCTTGTGGTTGTGTAGTGGTCTCCATGAGCAAATGAAAAGCCTTACCTGGGGGTGGAATTCCCGTTCATGCTGCTGATAAAGACATACCTGAGATTGGGCAGTTTACAAAAGAAAGAGGTTTAATGGACTCGCAGTTCCATGTGACTGGGGATGCCTCACAATTGTCGTGGAAGGCAAGGAGGAGCAAGTCACCTCTTACATGGATGGCCTCAGGCAAAGAGAGAGAGAGAGAGCTTGTGCAGGGGAACTCCTCTTTTTAAAACCATCAGATCTCGTGAGTCTTATTCACTGTCACGAGAACAGCACAGGAAGGACCTGCCCTCATGATTCAATTACCTCCCACCAGGTCCCTCCCACAACACGTGGCAATTCAAGATGAGATTTGGGTGGGGACACAGCCAAACCATATCATGTGGTGCGGGGCTCAACTTGGGACTTGGTTATGGAAAGGATGCCCCCCTGTGACATGTTAGTCTCTGGATGTGGCCTTGATAGCTCCACTTGCCTGACAGATGACAGCATCCAGAGCCTCATTTAACCCAAAAGTGACATCTCCAGGTGGGCCACACTTTAGCATTTCAGTAGGTGCCATGTGTTGCAGTGCTCATGGTGCAGGAAACCGTCGTCTCATACTTGGGTCGTGTTCCAAAAGCATGCTTGGAAGTCATTACTTGGAACTTGATCATCTTTCCCCATTCACAGCAATGCTCTGAGCTGCAGTTAGGTGATGAGGCCCATCCACAGAATGCTTCTTAACCCTCATGACCCTGGAGAAGGGACTGTGGACCAGGACATCCCACCCCCGGGGGGTGGGGTCAGTGGCGATCCCTCCTTTCCCCTTCAAGCTTCTTGAGTCTCACCAGCTGCAGAGTAATCCCCTCCCCAGACTGAGGGAGAGGGCACCCTGCTCTCAGCAGCAGCTGTTGCCGGGCAACAAGGAAATTCCGACGTGGTGCCGCTCACCGGGACTGACGGGAAATCTGTCTTTCATTTCACACCAGCCACGGTTCCCCTTCTCAGGATTGTGGCATGTCAGGTGTGTACAAGATGGAGCTGCCCCAAATGGCATCTAAGCATCGACTCCCACATTCTCATTTGAGGGAATCATTTTTCTGAAACCATGATTTGTTCCTGGGAAGTTCCATTACTTAGGGAAATGCAGTGGCTGAATTATTCATTGAGGTTTGTATTAAACTTCTCTGTCCTCAGCATTATGCTAGATGCTGTGGGGGATATGAAAGAAGTATAAGATGTGATTCCTCTTCTCAGTTAACTGACTATATAATTAGAAAGGAGTCATGAATATGGGCCGTGAGTCCCAGTAGTAAGGGCCTGGGGTGGGAATCTGCCTTGGGCAGCTTCATGGGGTCTGGACAAGCCCTGTTTTCTTCCAACACTCCCTTTGCTCCAAGGTGTTTTACTACTCATTAGCCCAATTGGACTTTGTCTCAAACTTACAACACAGCGTGCCACCGACTTTGAATGAAGGGGATCCACATTATTAGTGTCTATTAAGGAAGTACTGGTATTTCTTGTGAGATGGAAATCTCCCTTAACTCTAGGACCAAGAGTGTGTCTGGGCAGGATGGAGCCTTTTCCATTACTTCACGTTCACTTAGAAATGAAGACATGTTGGCCAGGTGCAGTGGCTCACACCTGTAATCCCAGCACTTTGGGAGGCTGAGGCGTGAGGCTCACAAAAGCCCAGGAGGTTAAGACCAGCCTGGGCAACATGGCAAGTCCCTGTCTCTACTAAAAATTAGCTGTGCATGGTGGCATGCACCTGTAGTCACAGCAACTTGGAAGGCTGTGGTGGGAGGATCACTTGAGCCTGGGAGTTAGAGGCTGCATTGAGCCGTTGTTGTGATCCTACATTCCAGCCTGGATGACAGAGTGAGACCCTGTCTCCAAAAAAAAAAAAAAAAAAAAGGAAACTGCTCAATTCCTCATCATCTCCTGGGATGACTGCTGCCATTTGTGCTTTTAGACTAGGCGTTCTGCTAGGTGCTTTCTACACGTCATGTCAGTTAATTCTTACAGCCACCATGTGAATCGAGCATCATCATACCCATGGTTCAGATGAGAAGATTGAGGTGAAGTTACTTCCCGAGGCCAAGTGGTTGCTGAGTGCTGGTGTTTAAGCTCACACTTGGGTGTCTTCCACAGGACCTTTGGGTGTTCCTTTTCTGTCTCCCCATTTCTAACTGTTCGCTTTGTTAGTTGTACTTGGGGGTAGGGTCAAATAAATGAAAATGTATGTTTTGGAGCTTATTGTGTGCATGCCTTTTGTACAGTTTGATGCTGAAATTATAATGGATGTCTGTATTTCCTGATTTTCTACCTATAGTCACAATTAGTTTTTTTTTTTTTTTTTTTTTTTTCTTTTCTTCTTCAGTATTAACTCGGGTTTTGTATTTTGATTCTTTCTTTTATGGAGACAGTTTCTGTAGCTGAAGTTGGTTCTCAAGCATAAGGGTAAATTAGATGTACTTTGTTAATGGTATTTTTTCAAGTAATGGGATGTTAATATAACTTCAGGTGAAATTTGGGTAGGCATATGTACTTTCCTAGAGAGCTTTGGATCCTGTCTTCTTACCTTAAAGGATATGTTGGCCAGGCACGGTGACTCACACCTGTAGTCCCAGCACTTTGGGAGGCTGAGGTGGGTGGATCACCTGACATCAGGAGTTTGAGACCAGCCTGGTCAACATGGTGAAACCCTGTCTCTACTAAAACTAAAAAAAAAAAATTAGCTGGGTTTGGTGGCAGGTGCCTGTAATCCTAGCTACTCGGGAGGCTGAGACAGGAAAATCTCTTGAACCCAGGAGGTGGAGGTTGCAGTGAGCTGAGATCACGCCATTGCACTCCAATCTGGGCAGTAAGAGCGAAACTCCGTCTCAAAAAAAAGAAAAAGAATATCTTGATCCCTTAAACAAAAACATTTCTGGACACTGTCTTCTTCCACATTGAGTCTTTAAAACCAGTATATTCATTCCTTGCTTTTCTATAAAAAATGCAACAAACAAAACAACCATAAGAACCACAAATTTCTATGGAAGCCCAGACATGGTGAGGGGCGGAAGCTCGCTCAGTGCAGGCGTGAACCTCAGTGCAGGCGTGGTCTCAGTTGTCCAGAGCTACTGTAGCTGCGGGGACTCTTAACCTTGCAGTCTCAGTACTTGAATTTGTGTTAGTTATTTTATTTATATCATCGATAAAAAAAATAGCGGCTTGTTCTTGAGCAGGAAAAACAAATCATTTGGTATCCAGGGCCTGGGCAGCGCTTTCTGGGTGAGCAGGCCTCTTCAGGTGTCGTGGTGCTCTGAAACTGCCTTCTTGTAGAATGGAAAGACAAGTTCTTTTTTAGTTTCCCAAATGCATTTTTAAAGCTTCTACATGGAAATCGTTTCATGGTCAATGTCGTTGGGAAGAATGAATTCAGCCGTACTAGGTGTTAAGTGTGTTGCTACAAAGGAATGGAATATTTAGCAGGTGAATCTTTTAAAATAGGGTTGATTTAGCTGTTCACGAAATTTTATAGAGAACCTCACTTAATGCACGATTAGCAGAGACAGAACAGAGTTCTTGCTGTGAAGAGCTGATTGTCATTTCTGTTTCCAGTGGACCTTCTGGGGCTCTTGAAGTGGCGCTCCAACACCAGCCTGCTGCAGCAGAACTTGAGGCAGCTGATGAAGGTCGATGGTGGTGAAGTAGTGAAGGTAACGTGCCCCGAGGGACTTTTTGGGTCTTTTTAAAAAATGTATATTAACAGAAGTAGGCAGTGACTCCAAAGGTAGTATAGGATTGTGGTTATACTCTCTTTAAAAAATAGTGACTTATGGGCCAGGAGCGGTGGCTCACGTCTGTAATCTTAGCACTTTGGGAGGCTGAGGTGGGCGGATCCCCTGAGGTCAGGAGTTCGAGACCAGCCTGACCAACATGGAGAAACCCTGTCTCTACTAAAAATACAAAATTAGCTGGGTGTGGTGGTGCATGCCTGTAGTCCCAGCTACTCGGGAGGCTGAGGCAGGAGAATCGCTTGAACCCGGGAGGTGGAGGTTGCAGTGAGTGAGCCGAGATCGCACCATTGCACTCCAGCCTGGGCAACAAGAGCAAAACTCCGTCTCAAAAAAATAAAACAAAATAATAGTGACATACACCTCTAGGTGCACAGAGTGCTTCTTGGCTTCTGGTTTTGGGGGGACTGTCTGGGTTAGCCGTGAAGGAGACTGGCTTTGCAATCAACCTCATTGTGGGTTCTGTGTCCTCGTCCCACAGGTCCTCGCTGCAGGACTCACAACAGTTCAGTGGCCTCTTTAGGCCTCTCTTTCCCCTGAATTGAGAAGGAGGGTAACAGTAGTGCCTTCTGCAGGGTCACTGTGGAGCCTCAGGTCTTTTTACTGTTGTCATGATCCTTGTTACTGCCATCAGCATTCATACTGGCCTTGGCTTATGACTCCCCGAGATCCTCTTTAAGTGACCAGGACAGGTCTGTGGTGTGGTAGAAAGATCACGACACTGAGAGACTTGTCTGGGCCGTTTTCCTCCCATGGGCGGTTCTGCAGCAGTGTTGGGTGTAATTATTTATTTGGGCCCTGTGGCCTCAGCATCTTTATCTATGAGATAGGGCAGTCATGTTACATGGCCTGAGGTCCCTGGGAGCACTCAGCTTCTGGAATTCTTTATTCTGTAATTGTTTGTGGTTCTGATATTTTCAGCAGTATTAGGCTTTTCTACGCTCTCAGATACCCCACAATTTGCTGGGACAACTTTTCGTTGTACGTGAGGAAGCGAATTTCCATTTTTAGTCGGTTCTATTTTTGACCATGGGATGATAAAGGGGTCACTGGCACGTGGCGTTCTGTAAGCGTAGACTCTCCACAGGTCTGTGTGTTGCTGCCTCAGTTCCTCACCCTCTAGGAGAGGTGATTGCAGAAAGAGACGATCTTATCTCTGTAAAAATTAATTACTTAAAATGGCCTTAATTAACCAGCAATGTGCTTCACTTCAGTATCAATTAATTTGGTCGCACCAGTTTCCTGAATCATTGTATAGCCCTTCAGACATGTCCTCACTAATCTTAAAATTTTAATCATCTTCTCAGTCCTGGTCTTCTTCCAATGGCTTGGACAATGTTAATTGCATTTTAAACTTCCCTGCGTTCTGTAAATTCCCTAATTCAGATGGAAACTAGGTGAATACGTGAATGTAGTTGAGAAGAACCCAGTTAATGAAATTTTGTCCTCTTTCATTTTGAAGTCCCTGTATCATATTAGGAATGAGTTGTATTTCTGATGACCGGTTGCCACAGTTACCTGGAAGAATGTAGAATGATCTTGTCCCATCATTCTCCCCACTTCCCTCATCTCATAGATTCTCACATTTGATTATTCATCCCTGGATGTGGCCTTTACACCTTTCCCTTCTTCCTGCGCATGCTGGTATCAGGCAAGCCTGGGTGACCTGTCCAGCCCTTACCTACCTTGCCTAACTTTGTGCTTTTTCTCTGCTGGCATGTCTTGACATGCGCCGTGAACCTGGAGAATGGAATTGACTTGAGGCCATGGGACTCTTAATGGCCAGCCAGGACTTGAGGAATTCCCGCCTGCATGGGGCTCCTTTTGCACTGTTTAGAGATGCTGACAGATTGTGGGTTTGGTTCTGTTTATTCAAGACCTCCCTTCTGCATATTGATGACTGATAGGAGAGAGATGGCATTGCTTGATAGATTGAGGAAGGTATTTAGCAAAAGATACGCTGTCCCATTAGATGGAAAATGGAAATGGTGACTTTGGTCCCCTTGAACATGGTCTTAGAGGGGGGGGGTGCCAAATGAAGCCCTTTCATGGCCCCCGTGTGAAGGCCCTCTTTCAGGTGCTCGCCCCTGCCCCACTGCAGCTCCACACCCCAATACGTGCAGCTCCATCTCCCTGTGGTTCTGTTTCTGTGCCACTGACCATGTCATGTGTCTGGGTGGGACCAGGTGGTCTACTTCAGGGACTTTGCATGAACTGTGACAAGCCAGGTCCTGTCACCTGGGAGCCTATTGGCAGGGGAACATTCGGCTGTTAGCAGATGGCATCAAGTTTTGACCTTCGCAAAGAATTTACATTCTGAAAATGATGAGAAATGGTACAAAAGTAACAAAGTGGTGCAGATCCAAATAGTTAGGAGTTGATTAAGCCCTTGATATCCAGACCAGCGTGCCTTTTGGTCAGGGTGGTTTCGTTTGCCACTGTTTGCATGTGACATTTTCTGGTATAAAGTAGGTGGTGGCTGGCACAGCCAAGCATGGAGAGGATTTTACTCCTTCAAGGGTCTCCGATCTCATGTGGAGCATGCTGGGTGTCCTGTCTCCCGAAGGAGGCGGGCGAGGCTCTTGCTGCTGCTGCGGTTCCATGGCACTCCTTTGCAAGCAGGAGTCTGTGGTTTGCTTCTTTTTCTTTTTTTTTTTTTTTATTATACTTTAAGTTCTAGGGTACATGTGCATAACGTGCAGGTTTGTTACATATGTATATTTGTGCCATGTTGGTGTGCTGCACCCATCAACTCGTCAGCACCCATCAATTCATCATTTATATCATGTATAACTCCCCAATGCAATCCCTCCCCCCTCCCCCCTCCCCATGATAGGCCC
>NW_016819184.1:2646467-2759027 GCF_001698545.2 Rhinopithecus bieti | reverse complement strand
TTAGGTCTAACATTTAAGTCTCTAATCCATCTTGAATTAATCTTCGTATAAGGAGTAAGGAAAGGATCCAGTTTCAGCTTTCTACTTATGGCTAGCCAATTTTCCCAGCACCATTTATTAAATAGGGAATCCTTTCCCCATTTCTTGTTTTTGTCAGGTTTGTCAAAGATCAGATGGCTGTAGATGTGTGGTATTATTTCTGAGGACTCTGTTCTGTTCCATTGGTCTATAGCTCTGTTTTGGTACCAGTACCGTGCTGTTTTGGTTTTAGTCTTGGGGCTATAGCAGTTTGAGATCCTCCGTGCCGCCCCGAAGGCCCCCTGGGTGTCGGGAAGAGGCTGCACAGTCTAGGAGGAATCTGAACCAAACGCCTGACCCAGTCTTCCCTGTGATGTCCTTGATATGTGATCACCTCACCCATTTATTTTTATTTTTCTTTAAATTACAGTTTCATTGAGATATGATTCACATACCATAAAATTCATCCTTTTACTCAGAAGTTTTTAGTGTCTTCACGGAGTTGTACAACTATTACTATTGTCTAATTTCAGAACACTTTCATTATCCCAAAAGAAACCACATAGCTATTAGTGGTCACTTCCTCCTCTCCCTGTAACCACTAATCTGCTTCCTGTCTCGATGGATTTACTTGTTCTGGATATTTTATGTAAATTGAATCATACGCCCCGTGGCCTTTTGTGTCTGATTTCTCTCACTTAGCCTTGTGTCTTCAAGGCATATCAGTGCTGTAGCAACTGTCAGTGCTTCACGGCTTTTTTTTTTTTTGAGACGAAGTTTTGCTCTTGTTGGCCAGGCTGGAGTGCAATGGCGCAGTCTCAGGATCTTGGCTCACCACAACCTCCGCCTCTCAGGTTCAAGCGATTCTCCTGGGATTACAGGCATGCACCACCATGCCTGGCTTATTTTGTGTTTTTAGTAGAGATGGGGTTTCTCTGTGTTGGTTAGGCTGGTCTCAAACTCCTGACCTCAGGTGATCCAGCCTCCTCGGCCTCCTAAAGTGCTGAGATTACAGGTGTGAGCCACTGCGCCCGGCCTCCTTCGTGCCTTTTTACGGCCAATAACATTCCATCACATGGATAGACCACAGATTGTCTTTCCATTCATTAGCTGACACACATTTGTATTGATTCTACTTTCTTGGAGATGATGAATAATATTTGTGTACAAGTTATTTTGTGAACATATGTTTCCTTTCTTTTGGAGATATGGCTAGGAATGAAACTGTTGCCTCGTGGTAAATCTGTGTTTAACTTTTTGAGGAATTGTCAAACTGTTTTTCATAGCAATTGCACAATTGTACATTTCGACCTGCAATGTACAAGGGCTCCAATTTCTCTGTGTTCTTGCCCACACTTCTTCTTATTCATCTTTTAAATTGTAGCCCAGATAGTGGGTGTGAAGTGGTATCTCATGATGGTTTCCCTTTGTATATCCCTAATGAGTAATCATGATACATCAGTACTTCATGTTTATGGCCAGTATTTCGTTGTGTGGCGTTCTGCCTCTTCTTGACCTTCTCTTGTAATACGGATCATCACTTTGAACAGAGTCATCTTCAGGCCATCTTACATTTCCTGCAGGGGAGGATGGGGTGGGACTTGAAGCTGACTTTTAGTGTGACATGCCTTTGAAGTCTCTTCCTAATTACATGTATGATGCTTTGTCCTTCTTTGTGGTAGAATTTATTTGGTAAATTTTAGTCAGCTGTAACTAATTTCAACATTGTTGTTGAATAAAGTAAGCACCTTCTGGTCCCAAAACTGGGATACTGCTGTGTATTCCAGTTTCAGAATCACGATTCTCTTCCATGCCTGGGCAGCCTGGTTGGTAGAAGGTTCTTTCTTCCACTCAGCTGGGTCCTGTCCCTGTGTAGCTTCTGCCCATTCACTAGCTGAAGTCCTGTACCCAGTGTGTAGAATGAGTCAGATGCGTCTTCCCAGAGTTGCCATTCAGCGCTTTATCACTAGCCTGATGAAAACCAGGAAGAGGGTTGGAAAGGCCTCCTGGGGGAGGCAGTAGGCCCTCTCCTTGCTTTGACCCTCTCCATTTAACTCTGGTGGCATCATTTCTTTGTTCTGAATTCACTCATCCAAAATTTTTGTCTTGTGCATCTAGTGGCTGTAAAAGATCCCGAATGGCTTTATAGGTAGTGTTAGGGGCAAGGTGGGTATTTGGAGTACTGCGGAGATGATAGTTATTCCAGTGTGTTGGGGGAGTCTGGTGGGTTCACACTATCAGCTGACCTTCTGTGTCTATGCAGTTTCTTCAGGACACGTTGGATGCCCTCTTCAACATCATGATGGAGAACTCGGAGAGTGAGACTTTTGACACATTAGTCTTTGACGCTCTGGTAAGAGGGCTTTCCTTCTCATGTGCTTGGATAACAGCGTTCTTTCATGCTGCAGCCTTTGAGGCTGGGGGTGGGGGCTTCGTCACAGTGACCTTGAACGCATTTTCAGTTGTAAATCCAATCAAAGATGAATTGGGGGGGCCGATTTTTTTTTTCTTTTCTTTTTAATTGTAAAACTATAGTTAGGCAAATGTCATTTCCAGGGTAAGAAGAGGTAAACTAGCCACCAACTTCTATCTGAAAATGTTCTGGTTCATTTCCTAACACAGGGATGCAAATGGTTCTGATGAAGATTATAAAATGGCTTACATTATGTTACTAATATTACTGATTAATTTGACAGGTATTTATCATTGGACTGATTGCTGATAGAAAATTTCAGCATTTTAATCCTGTTTTGGAAACTTACATTAAGAAACACTTTAGTGCAACATTAGCCTACACGTAAGTTCCTACTTTGTTTTAAAACCAATACCTCTTTTTTTGGTATTTGTGTTATTTAGAGTCTTTTTCATGTGCTTTTGTCTATGACTGTGTATTTACCCCTGCTCAAAACTCTGAGTTTACTGGGATAATTTTTAGTATTGTTTCCCTCTGAACATACATACCTAAAAACCTTGTTGAAAGAGATATGTGATAAATCATCATCATATTCTGGAATAAATTCTTGTTCTCCCACATACCTTACATTTATCTTTGAAATCTTCAGTTTATGTTCGATGAAACTGAGCTATGGATGCGGAGTGTCTGACACCGCGGCTTCCCCGCGAGCCTTTGATGAATGGATAAATGCGTGTGTTCCTGTGTTGAGGAGATTGGTTGTTGAGCATGAATTAGATGCAGTTTTGTACTTTGCAGTGTATCTCCTTGCTCTTTAAAGAGCACCTTCCCTTTTCTTTGACAAGCTTCAGCTGTCACCGTCTTGGATTCCTTCTGTCTACCCCCCTGCCCGTCTGTGCCCCAGAGGTCTTGGAAGACACCAGAGGCTGTGCGTGGTGCCTGGGCCAGCTTAGCAGTGTGCCTGGTGTTGAAGAGCAGAGCCCTGGGAAGGTGCTCTGCAGAGCAGAGCTCTGTCCCTCACAAGCTCTGCTGGGCAAGTTGCTTAACCTCTCTGAGCCTCAGCCTTCTTGTCTGTAATCAGAGCATGAGTGTAGGCTTGTGTGGAAATTTTAATAAGTTATTACATGTAGAGTGCTTGGACTAATCCCTGGCACTTAAAAAGCACTAAGCAATTATTCGGTTTCATTATTATTAGATTTATTATGGTGAGTTATCGGCTCTTTCATGGTGGAATTTATTGGCATTTATTCAAACTTTTTATTGTGTGAGTTACAGCAAAACATAAAGATTTAAATAGTTTCTTTAAGAACATCCCACTTAGAATCAGTAGAAAGGATTCTCTTTAGTGTGAGTGAATTTAGTTAAAACTCCCTTCTGCGTCATCAACATATTTTGCAAAATACCTGTTTTTCCTCCCTGTGTGCAGTCACGAACTCATATCAGAGGACTCTGGCCTCCTGAAGCCAGCTGTTAATATACCCCAGTCCTGCGCCTGGAGTCTTTGGTTTCTGCCTCGAGTACGTGTTTACTGTAAGGTGGTGGGTGGAGCTCCAGGAACGCCAAGAGCTGTAAGGTTCTCCAGCCTGCGGAACAAGCTGTGACTAGTTCTTTGCACTTGCTTGCTAATAAACGTTTGTTTAAAACATTTTGTTGGCTGAGTGGAGACGCCCGGTGTGTGGGCATGTTGAGGAGTTCCTTACGGACCATGGGGAGGGTGCATTGCAGGGCACTTTTCCTGGCTCTCGTGACCAAAACGAGCGTGTGGGATTTGCAGAAGTGGCCTGCAGACTGCAGCAAACACAGCACGGCCTCCAGGTGTGCTCATTTCCAAAATTCTGCCTCTTGATTGAAATATGGCCAAACAGCTCTTCTCAGATGAGGCCCCTCGCTTGAATTTCAGAAGATGAGAGCCGTGAATCGGCTTACCACACCGCAGCCACATCTCTTCATTGGCACCAGCCTTGGCACGCTCTGCTGTTGGGGGAAGAGTGATGCAGCCATTCTCAAAGGTGGAGAAAGAAAAATGGAGATTTTGACGAGTTTCCTAATGAGACAAACAAAAAGTACCATTTTTTCTTTATGCTGTGATGGGCCTGAGATAAGAATAGTATCCTCATGGCCGGGCAGAGTGGCTCACGCCTGTAATCCCAGCACTTTGGAAGGCCGAGGCGGGTGGATCCCATGAGGCCAGGAGTTGGAGACCAGTCTGGCCAACATGGCGAAACCCTGTCTCTACTACAGACGCAAAAATTAGCTGGGCACGGTGGCACGTGCCTGTAGTCCCAGCTACTCGGGAGACTGAGGCAGGAGAATGGCTTGAACCCAGAAGGCAGAGGTTGCAGTGAG
Organism: Rhinopithecus bieti; assembly: GCF_001698545.2. Classification (NCBI taxonomy): domain Eukaryota; kingdom Metazoa; phylum Chordata; class Mammalia; order Primates; family Cercopithecidae; genus Rhinopithecus; species Rhinopithecus bieti. The sequence goes on along the minus strand of NW_016819184.1, from coordinate 2,754,250 downwards.
CTGAGATCACGCCATTGCACTCCAGCATGGGTGACAAATTCAAGACTCCATCTCAAAAAAAAAAAAAATCCTCTCATTCAATCTTTGGAATCTGCTGGAAAAGAAATTTTTATTTTGGAAAATAAGTATTGTTAGCATGTTTTGGTAAACTGGCAACCTCAGGTGGTTCCTCAGCAGCCCCATGTCTCCACCTTGAAATTCCAAAGGAGTCAGTGGTGATTCAGACAGCTGTAACCACATCATGGAAGGTCGCCCCTGCATTGGTGATATGCTTGCAGTATTATCTGGGCCAGGCCAAATTCCAGTACTGAGTATTATGCCAGATTGTCCTTGTCCTCCTCTAGAAGGCTTTGGCAGGTACAGGCTTACTTTAGACTCTTGTCCATGTAGCCTCTCTCCTTTGGTAAATGTTGAGATCTTTAGCCCTTCTTCTCAAAGAACACCAAGAGAAGGAATGAAAGATTTTGGCAATGGCAGTCCTCTTCAGCACCCCGAGCCGTGTCTTCGGCTCCGCGGCGTGGGTAGTTCATGGATGCTGGAGCCCCACTGGACTGAGCAGCACTGGTCCAAGTGAGAAGGAAAGGAGGCGTCAGCTTTGGGGGCTGTTCTTCCATAAAACCAGCATGGCTGGGTTCCTTTTTGTCCACCCTGCGGAGCTGCTGCAGGCTCCTCACTGACAACGGATGCTCCATCTGCTCCACCCCTCTAGCCAGTGCCAAGGGGGTTGCTGTTTGTGCAGGTATAGGATGGCCTGGCAGGTTTATTTTTTTTTATTTTCTTCTTGCTGTCTAATTCCAGGTTAAGATTCATTTGCTGGTTCTAAGTCCTTCTTTTATTTATTTTCTTTCTTTTTGCTGTCTAATTCCAGGTTAAGATACATTTGTTGGTTCTAAGTCCTTCTCTTTGCAAATTATTATTATTTTTATTTCTTTTTTTTTTAACTGGTTTGAAGAATTCCCAAAACGTGTTCTGTGGAATGTTTTATTCCCTGGGATATTAATAGATGTAATAAGAGGGGTGTGGTCCAGTAAGTTTGGGAAAATTAGTAAAACTGAGTGAAGCAGGCTTCGTGCCAGGGCGTTGCATGCTCTCCTGTGCAGTGAGCACCACCCGCAGAGTGGTGGCAAGGTGCGTTTTCCAGCCAATGGAGATGGACACCATGGCAGGAGGATCTGCAGACCTCACCTCTTCAGAACAGCAAGCAGGAGTGTGACTCTGAGAGCATCAGGGCTCCCTACTAGAGCTCTGGCACCTGATCAGTGTTAGAAGTGGCTTCACATCCACTCAGTCTCCCAAAAAGCTTTTCAGGCCATGGGTGGTGGCTCACACCTGTAATCCTTGCACTTTGGGAGGCCGAGGTGGGCGGATCATTTAAGGTCAGGAGTTCGATACCAGCCTGGCCAACATGGTGAAACCCCATCCCTACTAAAAAAAAAATACCAAAAATTAGCCTGGTGTGGTGGTAGATGCCTGTAATCCCAGCTGCTGGGAAGGCTGAGGTAGGGGAATCGCTTGAACCTGAGAGGCAGAGGTTGCAGTGAGCTGAGATCGCGGCACTGCACTCCAACCTGGGCAGAGCGAGACTCCGTCTCAAAAAAAAAAAAGTTTTTCATTGTGATGTATTGGTAAAATAGTTACTCTTAGCTTATCCATAATTGCAGTGCAGGTTGCTCTTCTGAGTGTCTCATTCCATAACCTGAGTGAGCAGTCTGGCCTTTACTGGCTCACAACTGAAACAGACGTGCTGTCAGTACCCCAGCAGATTGCTTTTATGACTATAAAAGTCTTTCATGTGGCTTTTAAAAAGCCTCAGTGAATCTTGTTGAGTGCATAAGATGTTGGTGACTGGAGACATTTGGTTGGTGGACATTCTTCCTGGTGTCTTACTGGCTGTTCGCATGGTGTTGGTTTTTGGAGAGTCGTAGTTCAGCTCAATACATTAAAAAATGAAAGTGTGTTGTTGTTAATTTAGTTGTTCTTTTATTATGTGTAAGCTGTTGCTTGAGGGTCATCCTTATGAACAAGGATTATTATTTGATGAGCTAGTAATGGTTGAAAGTGTAGAAGTATGAATGGAATTAAAAATGGCATCTCCTCACTATAGCCTCTATCATTTAAAAATAACACATGCTCAACGAAAAAAAAAAAAAAAAAAAAAACCAAAGAAATCTCACATTACCCAAATGTTACAGTGCAGACGGTAAAAGTTCTCTGTATATAATGCTACATATTGGAGATATCTACTGTGCCAGCATTTATTTCCTATGTTTATATTAACATTGTTATTAAGATTATGACTAGTTGCATATTTTACAAAACAGCATTGTTATTTTTGCTTACTTAAAATTTAAAAACTTTTAAAAATTGTCATAATTTGCATACAACAAACTGCTCATTTCATTTTGTTTGGACAGTTTTTGTATAACTTTGGAACCACTGCCCAAAACAAGACATAAAACATTGCCATTCCCCAGGAACATCCGTTTTGGCCAATCTGAGCCCATCCACTCCCAGACAAGCAACCACTCTCTGGTTTCTGTCAGCAATGTGTTTTGACTGTTCTTAAACTTTACACCTGCTCAACGAAAAAACACATGCTCAACGAAAAAAAGTGGGGTCATGCGCTCTTTTGGGTCTGGCGTCTTCCCTTCCACTTAATTCTCTTGAGATTCACCCATGTTGCTTTGTGTATCATTAAATATTTGATTTTGCTTCTCTATTTCTGAGCAGTATTTTGTATGAATATTTCATGATTTGCTTAGCCATTTTCTTGTTGATGGCTACATGAAGTGTTTCTAGTTTTTGGCTATTCCGAGTAAGGCTCCTGTGAATATTCTTGTCCAAGTCTTTGGTGAAGTTTGTTTTCGTTTCCCTTGGATAAGCACCTGGGGGTAGAATTGCCGGGCTAAAGGATACGTGTATAGTTTTCTTTGTAAGATATTGCCGGACAGTTCTCCAAAAGGATTGTACCATTTTGCATTCCCACCAGTAATCTGTGAATATTTGCTCTGTATCCTCATCAACATTTAGTATTGTCTGACTTTGTAGCTGTTGTACTGGGGGCAAAATTAGATCTCTTGGTGATTTTATTTTGCAGTTACTGGATGACTGATGATACTGAGTACTTGTTTATTTTTTTGATTTGCCATTTGTGAAATGTCTGTTCAAATCTCTTTTTCATTTTATATTTTGTTGTCTATTATTGATGTGTATGGTATCTGTGTGTATGTGTTTGTGTGTTTATTCACATAAATATACATTTTTTTTGTGTCAAACACAATTTTTGAACATTTTCTTCCTGCCTCTGTTTATCCCTTTTCTTAATGGTGTCTTTCGGTGAGCAGAAAGTTTTAATTTTGTTGAAGCCTAAATCATCATTTAAAAACACAGAGATTTTCATTTTGTGGCTAAACAATCTTTGCCTAGCTAAAGGCCTTAACAATGCCTGCAGTATCTAATGTCACAGCACTAGTCTCATGGCTATTTAAATAAAATTAAATATTTACTTCCACAGTTGTGCCAGGTGTATTTCAAGTGCCCAGTTGCCACATGTGCTGAGCCAGGTTGGACAGCTCAGAAACAGGTTTCCGTCACCGCAGAAAGTTCTGTTGGGCACCACTGTTTCAGAAGCTTTATGCTTTTGACAGAATTCAACATCTGTTTATGATAAAATCTCTTGGCAAAGTAGGAATAGATGGGAAATTCCTTGATCTGATAAAGCTCATCTAAGAAAAGTCATAGCTAACCTTATACATAATGCTGGAACATGGAAAGCTTTTCCTGTAAGTTCAGGAACAGATGCAGATGTCTCTTCTTGCCATATCTGTTTATTATTGCACTGGGATTAGTAAAGCAAGAAGAAATAATTGCAGGTATAACAATTGGTAAGAAAAACTGTATTTTCACAGTGTGATTTGTATGTAAAAAACTCTCCTGAATCTATTTTATAATTTATTTGAAAATAAAACAAATATAAAAGGAAACTTCAATTGTCTATGTACACATAATTGAGAGAGGGAATTAAAAGTACACAGAATTACAGTATGGTACAGTACAGTACAGTTTCTGGTATTGTCAAAAAGTCTTAGGCCGGGTGTGGTGGCTCATGCCTGTAATCCCAGCACTTTGGAAGGGAGGCTGAGGTGGGTGAATCAGTTGAGTTCAGGAGTTTGAGACCAGCCCGACCAACATGGTGAAACCCCATCTCTACTAAAAATACAAAAATTAGGCAAGCGTGGTGGTGGGCAGCTGTAATCCCAGCTACTCGGGAGGCTGAGGCAGGAGAATCTCTTGACCCTGGGAAGGAGAGGTTGCAGTGAGCCAAGATTGCGCTTCTGCACAGAGCCTGAGTGACAGAGTGAAACTCTGTCTCAAAAATAAATAATAAATAAATAAAAATAATGAGGAATGAAGTTACTGATAGATGACTGAAAACTGCGAAATTTGCTAAGAGAAATGTAAAAAGAAGTAAATAATTGGATAATATATACCATGGTCATGTATTGAAAAATAAAATACTGCTTGAATGTTTATTTCAAATTATAGTTTGAACACAGTCTCAATGAAAATTCTATATGCTTTTGTAAAAAAAATGGACTAGCTAATTTGAAAATTTGTATTTCAAAAAGTCTGAAATACTGAAATAATATTTTAGAAGATCAAAATTTCAAGATTTAAACATCAGTAACCAAGATAGTACGGTATTGGCATAAGGACAGACAAAAAGATCAGAGGGAGAAAATGTAAAATACAGAACAGATTCACAACAGACCTTTGATTTTGTAACTGCTGTTTTCTTTTAACAGCATAATGACAAAACTGGCCGTTTTTTTACTATAGCAATGAAGGAGTTCTCACTTTGTGTATTGAACTGCTGTGCAGTATTTCATTGCAGGGATGTATCACCAGTTATTGAACTGGCTCTCAAAGGTTGGGCATTTGCATTGTTTATGTATTTTTACTAGTCAGATCATGCGACAGTGAACATCATTTGATTCATTTGTAATCGTTTCTGTAGGACAGTTACTAGAGTTGGAATTCCTGGTGTCAAAGGATTTTAATAACCTTAATTATAATGGACATTTCCAACAGATATTATAATATGTATTTCCACTTTACCCTCTAAAATGTTTTATGCCTGGCTGGGTGCAGTGGCTCATGCCTGTAATTCCAGCACTTGGGGAGGCTGAGGTGGGTGGATCACAAGGTCAGGAGTTCGAGACCAGCCTGGCCAATGTGGTGAAACCCCGTCTCTACTAGAAAAACAAAAATTAGCTGGGCGTGGTGGCACGTGCCTGTAGTTCCAGCTGCTCAGGAGGCTGAGGCAGGAGAATCGCTTGAACCTGGGAGGTGGAGTTTGCAGTGAGCTGAGATCATGCCACTGCACTCCAGCCTGGGCAACAGAGCAAGACTCTGTCTGAACAACAACCAAACATTTTATGCCCATTTATCCAACAGCAGTGTTATGATACCCCAAAGTTTGTACTAGGCAGAAATTTATATTAATTTTCATGTATTTATTAATGAAGTTGATTAATTTCATACATTTGTAGATTTTTAAAAACCTTCTAAACTTCTCACATTCCCTAAAACTTTGAGTAGATCTTTATTATCATTTGAAGCTTTCTTTGGTTATTTGAATTATAGTAAGTAAAAATAGTTTATTCATTTTCATTTCCCTTCATCTTTAGCAAGGAATTAAAAAAAACCCTATCTATGAATTAAACACTGAAAAAATATATGTTTTTTATGTTACTTTCAAGCTTTCTAGGTACATGGCACAACGTTGCAGGTTTGTTCATATGTATACATGTGTCATGTTGGTGTGCTGCATCCATTAACTTGTCATTTACTTAGGTATAATCTCTAATGCTTACCTCCTCCCTCCCATCCGCCCCCTCCCCCCCACCCCACGACAGGCCCTGGTGAAAACACTTGAAAATATTTTATGAAGCCATGAATTAACATTAAAGGCTTCTAATATATAGGTTATTTATTAACCAAACTGTCTTATAATTGCCTTTTGTAGTAGGATGAAAATTTATAAATTTTAATCAATTTTTGGTGTTATCTAAAGTATGTGAAGTTTTTTTTTATCATGAAAAAGTTTAAATGTTTCATATTAGGGATGTTACTTGCGTTTTTTAGATCCCAATTTATAAAATTAAAAGACTAAGAGTCGTGTTATCATTATGTTTTTAAAACTAAATGTTTTTGGAATCTTATTAAGGAAATTGTAAAAAATATTTTAAAAATCTTCATGTGTCTTTGATTAGTATTCTTACTATTTCTTATATATTGTTTTATACTGTTTCTTTAAGGATTTTACAATGTTTATTAAAAATTTAAAACTGCTTCCTATTTGAAAACTTTGTAAAATTTTAATTTTCAGTGTAAGAACTCTAGATTTAGAATATCAAGTAACATGAATAAAAGTGTCTGAGATGCTCTCCAATAACAAATACTACTTCATACCTTTAAAAAACATGTTGTAAAATACACATAACATAAAATTCACCTAATCATTTTATTTTATTATTTTTTGAGACAAGGTTTCACTGTTGGCGCCCAGGCTGGAGTGCAGTAGCGCAATCTTGGCTCACTGCAACCTCTGCCTCCTGGACTCAAGTGATTCTCCTGCCTCAGCCTCTTGAGTAGCTAGGACTACAGCCATATGCCACCCTACCTGGCTAATTTTTGTATTTTTTCTAGAGGCGGGGTTCCACTATGTTGGCCAGGCTGGTCTCAAATTCCTGAGTTGAAGTGATTCTCAGGCCTTGGCCTCCCAAAGTGCTGGGATTCCAGGTGTGAGCAACGGCACCTGGCCCCTACCTAACAGTTTTAAAGTGCAGTGTTGAGAAAATCATCACCACTATCTATCAGAGAATATTTTTGGTGTCATGCCTTTTTAAAAACATTTTTTGTGTCTCGGTTTGGCTGTAATGAAAATCTCTTCGATTTTATTGTTTAACCTTCGGGAAGCTAGTGTTTAATGGATGGTTTCCTCATCCATTAAATAGGATAATACCGCCTCATAGTGTTGCTGTAGAGGCTAAATTAGATAACGCATTTCACCTGCTTAGAACAACGTCTACACTTAGAAAGTGCTTATTCAATGCTCAGCCTTTGCGCTCAGAGAGAGATTTTATCAGGCGCGTTTACTGATTAGGAAACGTTTTACAGGCCAGGCGTGGTGGCTCACGCCTATAATCCTAGCACTTTGGGAGGCCAACGGGGGGTGGATTGCCTGAGCTCAGGAGTTCGAGACCAGCCTGGGCAAACGGTGATATCCATTTCTACTAAAATACAAAAAATTAGCTGGGCGAGGGGGTGTGCGCCTGTAATCCCAGCTACTTGGGAGGCTGAGGCAGGAGAATCGCGTGAACCCAGAAGGCAGAGGTTGCAGTGAGCCTAGATTGTGCCATTGCACTGCAGCCTGGGTGACAGGGTGAGACTGTCTCAAAAAAAAAAAAAGAAAAAACGTTTTACAGATATTCATATACTGATAGATGGAAACCAAATAAAAGTAACCTACTTGTGTATTTCCTTACCAGTTAAGATTTGAGATACTGTCCTTTCCTGAGCTTATTTGTGCATGTTTGCATTGTGAATAGGAAGCTGACAAAAGTGTTGAAGAACTACGTGGACGGTGCTGAGAAGCCGGGAGTAAACGAGCAGCTGTACAAAGCCATGAAAGCGCTAGAGTCCATCTTCAAGTTCATCGTGCGCTCCAGAATCCTGTTCAATCAGTGCGTACCTGTCCCTTGCACGGCCTCTCAGAGGACTGGCAGGAGATCCTTCACTTCTTTCTTTCCCCTTCTCTCGGCCCCTTATTCTTTCCTTTCTTCTTCTCCTCTTTTTCCCCTTGCTTTCTAGGCTGAGAGAGCACTACTCGATAGGCATCCTGGGGTGGGCTGCGCACTCTTTCCTTACCCTCCCGGGTCCCTGCTGCTGCTGAAGCGAGAGCCCTGTTCGTGATCTGAGATGTGTGCCTGTGAGTCCAGCCTTGGCTCCTGAAAGCATTCGCGATGGCGCAGGTGCAGTCCTGGGCATCCACCGAGGGCTCAGAAGCCCTTTTCAGAATATCTTTATGTGGCACAAAGCCCCCAAAGAACAACAACAGCAAAATAGGTTGGGCGCGGTGGCTCAAGCCTGTAATCCCAGCACTTTCGGAGGCCGAGGTGGGCGGATCACGAGGTCAGGAGATCGAGACCATCCTGGCCAACATGGTGAAACCCCGTCTCTACTAAAAAATATAAAAAAATTAGCGGGGCCTGGTGGCGGGCGCCTGTAGTCCCAGCTACTCGGGAGGCTGAGGCAGGAGAATGGCGTGAACCCGGGAGGCGGAGCTTGTGGTGAGCCGAGATCGCATCACTGTACTCCAGCCTGGGCGGCAGAGCGAGACTCTGTTTCAAAACAAAATAAATGAATAAAACAAAACAACAATGAAAAGGCAAAACCAAGTGAAATTGCCTCACTTGGATAGACTCTGGGATTTCCTTCTCCTCTTTTCCTCAGTAGAGTGATGTTTCATTTCGGGAGAAGTCTTCCCACACAGGGTATTTCCATGAGGAAGGATACTCAAGTGCCGTAGCCTAGTGACATTTTTCATATACTGTGTGGGTGTACTTATGAGTGATTTTTGAGCTTTAAAGTAAATCGAAGGGTTAAAGGGGAACAAGAAGAATATAAATGTATTTATTACCATTGAACTGTATACTTAAAAATGGTAAAGATGGTGAATTATATCTATGTATATTTTACCTCAATAAAATAAATTGGGATATTTGTGACTTGATTATTTTATAGAGAGCCTTAATATTGTATAGCTACAGATGCAGGTTAAGAGCTGTGCTAAAATGAGGACTTTCTAAGTTGGCCCACGCCTCTTCACTGTATGTTTCAAAGGATGTGAAAAGCAAGTGTATTGAGGGTATGGTGTGCAATTTCACTCCCTCTGCTTGGTTTTTTGGGGGATGGCTATTTTGTGGGTGACCTGCCATGAGTGAGGTCAATGGGTGTTGGTGGTCCTACGTTGTTATTGTTCTTGTTGTGAGTTCCACACACAGATGGGGGTCGTTAACCTGTGTCCCTCTGAATTAGCAAATACATTTGCCTTTGAAAAGCGTGGTGCCCTTGTAACCTATTAGCGAAAATCAGGGATTGTAAGTGTAGGCCCACATCAGTGCCTTCCCATTTCCTCCTCATTGCGTTTTCGTTTGTCTGAAGCAGCCGTGTCCAGAAGGACCCAGGAGAAGGGGAAAGAATTCACAATCTAACCATTTCTCTACCATGTTAGAAATAAGGACAGAGCAACAAGTGATTGACTGTGTGTTGACCTATCGAAGTCATAAACAGGGTGGTAACCACCAGTGATGTGGGACTGGAGTGTGTTTGTGTGCACTCTGGGGTGCCCATGGTTAAAACCACAATCCTCGTGCTGCCATTTTTGCGTACAAAGATGGCATGTTTGAGGGCATCATGGTTTTATCCTTGACTTAGATATTAAAGGTACACCCTTTTATTTTGCTTGTTATGGATATGCATGACCTTTGGTGTGGATTGAAGCTTTCCCTCAAGGGTCTAAGTTGTCATTTCTTTGCTCATTGTCAGGGTGAAACACAGCATGGTAAGCTGGTTATGTTTTCTTGTATTTTAATTCTGTTTCAGTACAGTTAATTCTATTTCAGTAAAGTTAATTCTACGAAAATGAACTTCCTGGCCCCCTCTGCCTCGCTCTTATGTTTTCCCCACTGATTTTAAATCTCTGATGACACTAAACCCAAATCAGTACTAGGATGGGAGGATGAACTTGAAAGAAGATGTTACAGATTTTGTCGTGTTTTGTTTGAAAAATGTTAATCTTATGCAGTTTGTGATCAGTATGACATTGACTCAGGCGTTTGATGATCTGCATATTCTCACCAGATAACACTGCTGACTTTCCCTTTCATTCAGAGGTTTGTAATTCAAACGATCGTGCATTGATAATCATGGTGTTTCTACTATCGCAATAAATGCTGTAATGCTGCTTTAGAAAAGATTGAGTTACCCAGGTTGACCAGTAGCAAATTATTTCTCTGCCTCTTTCTTTAATCTCCTTCAATTTCAAACTACAAATGGCACAAAATCTTAGATTCATGGTCCATAATTTTTTTTGGTTTGATGTCTAATAGTGCTTAGGAATATGATTGGCTGCATGTAATAGAAAAACCTCATTTATGTGACTTAACCATATGAGGTTCACTTTTTTTTTTTAGTCACATAACGTGCAGCCTGGAGGAAGTGTTCCGAGTTCATGCACTTGCACGAGGACTCAGTGTCCTGATGTCCTTGGCTCCTTTGATCTCTCTGCCCCACCATCCTTAGTGGGGTCTCTTTATCTCCTAATCCTAAGATGGCTCCTGTCCGTCCCAGCATCAGCTCTGCGTTCCAGGTGGAGGAGAGGGGAAGGCACAGGGGAGACAGGTGTGCCAACTATTCTCCTTCGAAAGAGCTTCCCCCATCCCTAGAAAGTATGTTGTGCTTTCATCTTATTGGCCAGAACCATGTCACATGACCACCCTACCCGCAAGGAAGCTGGAAATGATTTTTAGATGGACTGATTGATGCTTTCTACAAAACCAGAGTGATTTTAGTAAAGGAGTTAGGGAGAAATAGATAATGGATGGGCAGTTAACATTCTCTTCTTCATACCTTCAACCCAGAAGGTCTATTCTCTGAGAGCTTCCCTAACTCATTCTGGGTTACTAAATCTTACTTAACTAGGCTTTGCAGAGCCTTTCTTCTCCATTAGTTTGGGAGTCAATCTCTGAGACTTCTGTCAATAGTATCTCTTTGGCTTTAAGTATCTCTTTAGGCCCTAAGTGATCCACTGGCATGGTTTAGTCCTACTGGGCTGCATAGAAACTGACTGAAGTACTCAGCTGCCCCTTGTGTTTGGGACAGGAAGTGTTCAGTGCTAAAGTCCTCTGAATGCCTGCATTCTGGTGCTCAGCAGCATGGCACAGACCGTGATCCCTCTGCCTGCCTTTGTCCTGGTATGGACCCAGCAGGAGCCAGGCATGGTCCACAAACGGAGTTTCTTTGCTGGGGTAACTTGTTTGTTAGAAGAGTTGAGACTGTCGAGGACACAAAGTGGTCACAAGACAAGTCGTAGCAATTGTTACAACTCAGTGAGGTGCCCTAAGCCTCTGAAGCCATTGTCTGGGCATTCCTGACTTGAGCTGACCAAGTACTGCAGTGATTCTGGAGACCCTGACGATGCTGCTACTGCTCCTGGTCATGATGATGATGGTGATTTGAGACAGGACCTCCCCCTGTCACTCAGGGTGGAGTACTGTGATGCAGTCATAGGTCACTGCAGCCTCAAACCCCTGGGCTCAAGCCATCCTCCTGCCTTAGTCTCCCAAGTAATCAGGACTACAGGCAGGTGCCAGCACACCTGGCTAATTTTTTGTAGGACGTGGTCTCACTGTGTGCACAGGCTGGTCTCAAACTCCCGGCCTGAAGCGATCCTCCTGCTGTGGCCTCCCAGAGTGCTGGGATTCCAGGCGTGAGCCCCTGTACCCCACTGATCCTGGGGATGTTGATACTCGTGTTCCTTCTCTGCCTCCCTTTTCCTCCCTTCTTCCCTAGCTTCTTCCTGCTCTCCTTTTCTTGTTCTTTCCTCTCTCTGTCCCTCCTTTTTTCTCTCCTTTGTCCCTTCCTTCCTTCCATGAATACGTAATGAGCATTTGAGCCCCAAGTGTACCCCAGACGTTCATAGTTTGACTTATTAGTTTTTCTCTGAACGTTTCCTTAATGTGGGTCCTGGCTGCCTACCCTGATTCCGGAGGGGAGAGAAGGACATAACGTTCTTTGAGACGTAGAGCACCTAGCTGCATTGTGCAGAGACAACAGATACTTAAATTTAAATCTGTATTCTGAAATGGCTGAGAAGATATTTCATAGATTTTAGGAGAGGACAAAACTCGTGCCCTTAGAATATTGGATGGTAAGGCAGAAGTCTTCTAGTAATCCCTCCCCTTCTGTCCTCCTCACCCCAGCTCCCCATCATCCCACCACAGCATGTCAGTTGTTACTTCATCTGTGCTATCACAGGTCTGAATTGTAGATGAAATCGTTTTCCTAGCCTGTATAGGCTACTTAAAGGAAAAAGAGCCCCACGTCCCACGCAGATGTCTAGGATGTTTGATCCGTGACAATCTCCAAGCGTGTCTCCTGTGTGGTGCTGTCAGAGGTGGGGAGGAAAACAAACGAGGACTCTCATCTTCCTACCTCCAGCATGTGTATTATTACCTTGAGAGAAAAACAATTGTGCTCACAGCTGGAATTCATGAATGTGTTTTCCTTTTTGCAGTTGGGATAAACTTTTGAGATCTTATTTTTCTTTTGCTTTCAAAATGGTCTGCTGTGTTTTCCCATAATGCAGTAGCTTTGTTAAATTCCAGGATAATTGACCGTAATTATTCTTCCAAAGAACAAAGAGGTGAAACTTTGGAGATGAAGATACTGAAGCTTATATGGTTAACTTACTATCTTTCTTGCTATGCAGTCTCATATTTTTTGTTTTGTTTGGAAAGCTCATTTGGTTTTGAATTGAGAACAACAGTTTAAAAGCTATGGCCCAAAGACATTTGATTCCTGGGGAACCCACTGAAAGATTCCAGACAGCCGGGGCCACTTCTCCACTGGTGTTTGTTTGTCTGTGTTTTCTGTGTGGGCGGATCGCATTAACTAGAAAGCCAGAAAACAGATATCCTGCATCAGACCTTCAGAATCAAATTACTAAATCTAGTTATTGCCTGCCTCCTCTTCTGGGTTTCCTGCACTTTGTAGAGTTTTTGCCTGTCATCTGGTGTTAGCTTTATAAATAATTAGTTATTGATCATGAATAAGTTGTACAGACCTTTTTGCTCTCATTCCCTGGGTCACAAAATAGAATGTAGTTAATAGACAAAGATCCTGTCATTCCTTGTTAATGAATACTTATTTAAGTAGAGCAAGGAATGAGCAGATCTTATTCATCTGTTTATTGATATGTTTCTGAGTTGTTTTTTCTCAGTTTTTTATCCACCTTAGGGTAGATCAAAAAAGTGGCTCTCCCTGGTTTATCTGGGAAAATGAAAAGGGAAGATTCTAGAGACTTTCACAGTGATCTTTTGTTACAGAAAGATGCTTCAAAAGGATCACTGCAAAATGCTATGTTCTAAACATGTTGGTTGGTATAAGATAAACTGTTCTACATTTTATTCGTGAGAGGTTCTGTAGAATTTTAAAATATTAAAGATGCATTAATCATGCTTTATAGATTTTGAAGCTGTGTTATTGGGGGCATACAGATTTAAAATTGTGATGTCTTTCTTGTGGATTTATTCTTTAATCAATATGAAAAGTTTCTCTTAATCTTTTGGCTAGTGTTTGCATGGAATACCTATTTCCATTCTTTTATTTTGGTGCTTTCTGTGTCTTTATACTTATGATATGCTGCTTATTAGCAACATATAGTTGTATTTTCTTTAATCCAGTCTGACAGTCTTCTTAATGGAGCATTTCATCCATTGATATGTAGTATAATTAAGTAATATATTAGATTTATATATATTATTTTTACATTAATTTTCCCTTCCCCATCTGTGTTATTTTCCCCTTTTACTCCTTTTTTGCCTTCTTTTATACCAGTTACACTTTTTTAAATCATCCCATTTTCTGATTTCTTAACATATTATTTGAATATTCTTTTACTATTATTTTTAACAATTATCCTAGAGATGGTAACATGCATGTTGGACTTGTTTTAGAGTATTTCAAATGATTACTCTTACCAATCCACTGATGATGCTAGATATGGCCAGAAAAATAGCACACTAGAATTGCCATTGTCTTCTCTTCTGTTTATATTATTACTGTATTTCAATTCTACATATTTTATATTTCGTAAGACATTACTGTTATTTTATACAGTTAGTATTCATTTGATGTGTTTTATGTTTGTAATCGTTTTTCATCCTTCAATTTCGCTTTTCCTTTGGGATCCTTTTCTTTCTGTAACTCCCTTGTATTATTTCTTTTAGTATTGCCCAGCTATGGGGCTCTGTTGGTATGAAAATGATTTATTTCATCTTTGTGTTTGAAAGATATTTTCACTCACTATAGCATTCTAGATTGGAAGCTATTTTCTTCTTCCACATGTTATTCTATTCTGTTTTGATTTTCTTCATTTATAGTAAGTCATTAGCTTTCAGACTTACGGATACATCTTTGAATTTAAATGGTATCGTTTTCTTTCTTGCTGCTTTTAGTTTGTCTCCTTTTCTGTGGTTATTGACAGTCTTACTATGGGTTGCATAGGATTGTTTTTGCTTTTAATTTATCCTGCATTGCATTTTTGAATTTTTTGATTGATATCTTTGATCAGTTTTGGAAGATTGGTGGCCATTGTCTGTTCTAATGTTACTTTTGTCCTGTTATCTTCCTCCTTTTCTCTTGGCACTTGAATTACATGTATGTGAGATCTCCTCCATATGCCTGCACATCTCTAGCCCTCTTTTCTGTATTCTCTTCCTCGGTGCTTCTGTTCAGTTATTTTCTGTGGATTGTCTTCCATTTTACTAATTCTGTCTCTTGCTGTGTCTACTCTCTATTTTGTTAATCCATATAATAAATTTTTAATCTTAGAGATTATATTTTGTAGTTTTAGAATTTCCATTTGATTACTTTTAAATAGATTCATTTCTCTACTAAAAGTTTTCTCTTACCTTCTCTTTGTCATATTTTTATCTTATTTTCCCTGTTCTCAAATACGATGATTATAGTTGTTTTGATGTTCTAGGAAACCGTAATATCTAGATTATCTGCGGGACTGTTTCTGCTCTCTTTTTCCTCTTTCACTTGGACTGTGGTCTGGTTTTCTGCTAAGGTTAATAATTTTTGTTTGAAGTCAAGACCTTTTGTATGTAAAACTGTAGAAACTTCAGATGATGTGATCTTCTTCCAGAGATAATTCATCCTGCCTTCTTCTAGACAAAGTGGGGCTGACCATCTTATTTTAATCAGAGACTGCTTAGTTTCAAGGCTGCATTGTACCCTTAGTATGCCTCTGTCTCCATGTACTATGCCTCTGGCTTTCTAGGACCCTTTCATGTGAGAGTCAGCTCTGTTACCTGGGGACTCTCTCCCTGGCTTTTTCCAAACTCTCGTCATTCTCTCTGATGACTGATACCAATTCCAGTTCGCTTAACAGAGGTTTTCATTTTGGTTTTTAGTCTTCTACCCCATACAGTTCTAGGAATTACAGATGTCCTGAGGGGAAACATGATTGCAGCTTGATGCCTCCCCGAGGGTTGCACTGGTCTACCAGGTGTTCTCCATGTCACCGGCAAGCAGAAGTTCATGACTCACATCATTTTAATTGTTTGGTACATCTCTTACGCAAATGCCATTTGAAAACCCTTATTTACAAAACAGATCCACTAGGTTGCCATTTCCCATTTTACACAGAATTTATTGCTTTACAGTGGAATCCATTTAAATATCAGACTATCTCTAGGGTAATTACTTATCACTTAGTTTACAAAACTTTCCATTGTACACAAGTTTTCAGGTATCGTATATTTTTAATTAGGCAGCAAACTAGTATTAATAAACTCTGTATTAAAACATCTGAGTCACAGTATTTTAAAATGCAAATGTGTTGCTTTTTAGTAACGCAACAACTCGAAGTAACTGCTAATAAATAATTTACAGATGAGACTTATTTTCAATTAGTAACATATATTAGCATACATGTAACCAATGCACAACTTCCTTATTACCTATTTATTGAATATGTCCCACCTCTTGAATACTTTTCAGTTACCACTGATGTTGAAATGAATACATTTGTATAGCACTGTTCCTCTGAAATAAAAAGTAAAGCAACTCTTGAATATCGTTTTAAAGGATTAGAAGATCCTGGTAAATTGAGTGTGGTGTTGATTTTCGATTTGTGACATAATGGGTTTAAAAACCCTGGTAGTGGCCGCCTGGCGGCTCACAACTGTAATCCCAGCACTTTGGGAGACCAAGGCGAGTTCACACCTGTAATCCCAGCACTTTGGGAGACCGAGGCGAGTGGGTCACCTGAGGGCAGGAGTTCAAGACCAGCCTGGCCAACATGGTGAAACTTTGTCCCTACTAAAATACAAAAGTTAGCTGGGCATGGTGGCGGGCACCTCTAATCCCACCTACTTGGGAGGTTGAGGCAGGAGAATTGCTTGAACCCAGGAGGCAAAGATTGCAGTGAGCCGAGATTGTGCCATCGCACTCCAGCCTGGGTGACAAGAGCAAGACTTTGCCACAAAAATAAATAAATAAAATAAAACACTGGTAGAAAACTCAACAGCATCTTAATAGTGTTAATTTTGTGGGGTAGAAATAAAGCTGAATTTCCCCATCCTCTTTCCCTCCTTCTCTTCCTCGGCCCTTTCCTCCCTCCCTTTCTGTATATTTTCTGTGGTTTTCAGATTTATAAGATGTAGTATGTTACAATGAAAAGGCAGTGAGTGGTAGCATTAAGAGTCAGCCTCTGTATGTGGAGGCACGCCACCTTGGCTGAGTGGTCTGCATGAGTCTCGCTGCCTAGTCACCTTCCTTGCTTCATGAATGTTGAGGATGTGGTCTCTCATTCTAACTTGTCACCCAAGTGATTCCCTTCATGGCTATAGACAGGGATTCAAAAAATATTGAGGTGTTTCTGCCAGGCCCCCACAGTTTGTGTGTTTCTTTGCAGACTGTATGAAAACAAGGGAGAGGCCGACTTTGTGGAATCTTTGCTGCAGCTCTTCAGGTCCATCAATGACATGATGAGCAGCATGTCAGACCAGACCGTCCGGGTGAAGGTGAGTGCCAGCCACTGCCAAGGCAGACTTCTCTTTCTTTTCTTCTTTCATTGTCATTTTTGGAGGTAGGTATTTTGATTACAGTTAATAAACTTGCCCCAAATACTATAGTTGTTAATATCAGAGATCTCAATTTGATTTTAAGAGCTGTGCTCCTTCCTTCCTTCCTTCCTTCCTTCCTTCCTTCCTTCCTTCCTTCCTTCCTTCCTTCCTTCCTTCTTTCTTTTCTTTTCTTTCTTTCCTTTCTCTCTTCCTCCCTTCCTCCCTTCCTCCCTTCCTCCCTTCCTCCCTTCCTCCCTTCCTCCCTTCCTTCCTTTCTGTCTTTCTTTCTTGTCTTTCTGTCTTTCTTTGTTTGTTTTTTGTTTTGAGATGGAGCCCCACTCTGTTGCCGAGGCTGGAGTGCAGTGGCGTGATCTTGGCTCACTCCAACTTCCACCTCCCAGGTTCAAACAATTCTTCTGTCTCAGCCTCCCAAATTGCTGGGAGTACAGGCACGTACCACCATGCACAGCTGATTTTTTTTTATTTTTAGTAGAGACAAGGTTTCACCATATTGCTCAGGCTGGTCTCCAACTCCTGACCTCAGGTGATCCACCTGCCTCGGTCTCCCAAAGTGCTGGGATTACAGACGTGAGCCACTGTGCACGGCCTTTTTTTTTCTTTTATTTGTAGTTGACAAAATAATTTTACACGTTTATGGGATACATGGTGATATTTCAATACAGGTATATGGTGTGATCAAATTAGGGCAATTAGCATAGCATCACCTTGAACGTTTTTCATTTCTTTGTGCTGTGAACACTCAGAATCCTTTCTACTAGCTTTTTGAACATATACACTAAATTATTGTTGACCTTCTTCACTCTACATTGCTAGAGAACACTGGACTTTATTCTGCTTATCTAGCTGTAGCTTTTTATCAAAGTGCACTTGTAGATGAAGGGCTTCGCCTGTGGCTGAGTGAAGGGGCTGTGGGCCCTACCAAGCCTGAACTAGAGGGAAAGGCCCCGGAGCCTGTTTTGTAGTGAACATAATCACGCTCCATGTGCAGTGAAATCCTTTCTTCCTCCTCCCCAGGTGCTTTTAAATATTTTCATTGCTTCTCTCTCTGCTCTTTGGTAAGAGCGATCCTGAATTTACTTTATTTAAATTTGGGGGAATTGATGGGAATCATGTTTTACACCTAATTTCTCAGGGTGTCCATGCCCCGGAAATGGTGGTGAATCCTCATGCTTCAGCGGATCTTTGCCTGTGCACAAGAGCGAGCCTTCCAGTGCCCCGTTCTTCTGTTCTTCTTCCCTCTTTTGATGCCCTGATCTCACCGTGTTGTCCTTTGGAAGAAAGATGCCTTCCCCTCATGAGGCCTGAGTGTTCTTTAGGATGCTCACTGGTGTGGAAGTGCCTGGGAGGCCCATGGAGCAGCTGCAGGACCCCCACACTCTAGGTTATTCCAGTGATGGCAGTTTTCACTGGGCTGACTTATTGCAGAAAGAGCTGTGCAACTTGCAATTTGCTGCCTGCCCTAATTCCTTCAAAGAACAAGAATCTTCCAAATGATTAACTTACATCTTTCACTTGACTGATCGTGGTAGACACTTCTGTTCTTCCTCTTTTAATGTTCGTTTAATGTATAATTTTAGAAGGCATTCTTACAGCTAGTGTCTTAAAAGTATTTTGGTCAAGTCGTTTCCCAGCCTTAAAGCTTTGCCGTATGCCCTGGAACAAAGATGTATGTGTGCTGAGACGTGGCTTATGGTTGCTGTGACCAAGGAAACCAGCATAAGCAGACATGAATCGAGTCGGAGCCTACCTTTCATCTCAGAGGTGGTGCAGCTGTTCGGTGGAGCCATTTGGACTTTTTACTATGATCTCTTGTTTTTTTTTTTACATGAATTTACTATAAAAATTGGTGATTTATACAGAAAGAAATATATGTGGTGCATACATTAAAATTTTAGGTTATTTTGGCAACTTGATATTGCCCAAAGCTGTCTTATTGTCCCAAGGTTAAAATTAGCAATGTGTATGGTACATTTACTACTGAATTCAGTGGCATTTTAGAAAAACAGACGTGCGTAGTGTAAGAATAGATAAAAATTACAGGAAGTTTTGAGCCCAGCAGTAATTTTAGATTGCTAAATATATTCTTACATTATTAAATTTGATTGGGCTTGATTTGTGTCTGCCTCCCTCCCTTGAAGTCAGATTACTTAGTGACTAGGGACTGGGAAGACCTTGCTTCAGTGGGTGTTTTATTATAAGACACAAGCAAATTGAGTGACGTGTGTGCACCGATGCAAACCTTACATCTGCAAGACAGATGCATTTTATTAGACATGTCGCCTCCCTTCTGCTAATTTGGTATCATATTATTTCACAATAGGTGCTTTCTCGATGACGTTGGAAATTTAAAGATTCCCATCGTGGGAGCCTGGCTTTTGTGTTGTTTTAACTCTTTCAGTTTTGCTGTGTCTAAATGGAAGGAAATAACCTTGTGAACCATCTTACATAAACAAAGTGTATTTTCAGACTGTGACATTTAAAGGTTAAACATTGTTTCCCCAAGCGTGGCCCATGTTGGTACCAAACGGTTGGTGCCTTCCCGGTTCAAGTGATTCTCCTGCCTCATCCTCCCAGTAGCTGGGATTACAGGCACCCACCACCATGCCCGGCTAATTTTTTTGAATTTTTAGTAGAGAAGGGCCCCATCCCCTTCTTGGTACCAAACCCGCCACTGGTATCCACTTTGCAGATTTGAGTGAGCCACGGGATTTGACGAGTCAGTGAAGGGGGAGGGCAGGAGGAATTTGAGATGTCATTTATTGCAGGGTAAGCATGGTCTCCAGCTAGAATTTTCAACAGGACTGTCTTCACTGATTTACTGACAAAATTTTTCCAAGGTCATTTAAGTGAGAAAACACAAATGGAGGATGCTTGGGCAAGTTTTTATGTTAAGTCAAATGTCCAGGAAGCTCCGGTGAGTGTGTGGACACTGCCTCCCTTCACTCCCCTGCCCAGCGGCCACCTCTCCTTACCCCCGCTCTCCAGGCGCCTGCATGCCCAGATGTTTCAGTGCCGCCTCACTGTCCCTCAGTTAATGGCCCTCTGCCTCGGGGCTGCAGCCAAATGCTTTTTGAAAACATACTGCCGTGGCCAAATAACATGAAATTCCCCATTTCTAAGTGTCCCGTTCAGTGGCATTAAGTACAATCACATTGTTCTGCAACCATCGTCACCATCCTTCTTTAGAATTTTTTCGTCTTTCCAAACTGAATGAAACTCCAGCCCTGTCAAACACCAACTCCCCTCAGCCCCTGGCAGCCACTGTCCTACTTTCTGGGTCTAAGAATTTAACGGCTCTGGGAACCTCATGGAAGTGGACTCATACTGCATTTGTCCTTTTGTGTCTGGCTTTTTTTTGTTTGTTTGTTTTCTTTTGAGACGGAGACTGGCTCAGTCGCCCAGGCTGGAGTGAAACGGTGCAGTCTTGGCTCACAGCAGCTTCCACCTTCCCGGTTCAAGTGATTCTCCTGCCTCCCAGCAGCTGAGATTACGGGGACCCACCACCATCCCTGGCTAATTTTTTTGTATTTTTAGTAGAGAAGGGGTTTCACCACGTTGGCCAGGCTGGTCTTGATCTCCTGACCTCGTGATCTACCCACCTCGGCCTCCCAAAGTGCTGGGATTACAGGCGTGAGCCACTATGTCCAGCCGTGTTTGGCTTCTTTTACATGGCATAATGTCTGCAAGGTTCTACTAGGTCGTAGCATGTGTCAGAATCTTCTTCCTTTTTAAGGTTGTCATGTTGCTGTGTGTCTTGTCCACGTTTTGCCTGCGCACTCGTCCCTGGATAGAGGCTCGGCCTGTTCCCACTAATGGTGGTGGTGGTTCATGCTGCTGGGAACTTGGGTGTACAGGTGCCTCTTGAAGACGCTGCTGCCAGTGCTCCAGAAGTGGAATTGCTGTTTCCCGTGGTAATTAAGCTTGAATTTTTCAAAGAAGCATCCTGTTTTCCCCAGCACCCCACCATTCTACTAAAACCTCATTTGAAATTCCATATTGACTTTCCTTTAGCAGCTCTTTCTGCAGCTCCTCGAGCTCCAGGCCGCACACCACCTACCTTGAGTGAATGATGCCGCTCTGACTGCCGCACTGAAAAGACCTGGGGTCGGAGGTGGAGGTTGCGGTGAGCCGAGATCACGCCATTGCACTCCAGCCTGGGCAACAAGAGCAAAACTCAGTCTCAAAAAAAAAAAAAAAAGAAAAGAAAAAAGAAAAGAAAAAAGAAAAGCCTTGGGGTTTCTCGGCATCACCTCTTTCTGTTTCCCTCTGAAGAGGAGAAGCCCACCTGCTGCGCAGTGCTGACCCTCCCCCTCCCTGAGACCCGCTCCACCCCTTGCTGTTTCCTCACCATCTCAGATCTCCTGTCTTCACCTTGAGCTGCCTCTTCACTAGGCCCAGATGTTCTGGAAATTCAATCCCTGCCTTCTGGATTTTTCTTTGCCCTTGGCATCTCTCTCTCCCACCTGACAAGAGGGTCCTTGGCCCCATTGCCTCTGCCCTCCAGTCCTGTTCTCTGTTCTGCCCCAAGTGATTGTGGCTGCTGCTCCTCCCGGGTGCCCCTGCAGCCCCCAGCTGCGGTGTCTCCAGACAGCCTCGGAATTCCCTTCTGCTGTCTTCTCTTCCCTGTGCTACTGTGGCGGTGGTTTCTTGAACCACTGGGCTTGGTAGGTCCCCAGTTCTTCTTCCTGAAATTAGGGCAGAAACGTCTTGGAACCATTTCCCGCACCCTGGTGCTGGACCTGCCCCTTTTTTCCTCGGCATCTCTTTTGGTGTTTTCCTGAAACTCCCATCTGGCGATGACTTGCCGTTTCTCAGAAAACTGTGCTGTTCTTCAGCTGCCAGGAGAATGGGTCAGATTGCAGTGTGTGACCTCCAGACGGCTTCACAGGCAGCCCACCTGGCTCTCCAAGCCTTTTTCCCTCTTGGTGACTGAAGTAGAGCCAGTGCCTTCCCCAGGAAACACCAAACATCTGGGTGTGGGGAGCCTCCTGAGGGTTAGCTCCCCCATCAGTGGTTGATAGAAATAGCATGAGTGCCTAGTGCCGGAATAACTGGAGCTGATACTTACTGATCACCTGCTGTTCACCGTGCTTTGTGTTTCTCAACTGATTT
The DNA here is from genome assembly GCF_001698545.2 of Rhinopithecus bieti. Lineage (NCBI taxonomy): Eukaryota > Metazoa > Chordata > Mammalia > Primates > Cercopithecidae > Rhinopithecus > Rhinopithecus bieti. Next base: position 2,732,195 of record NW_016819184.1, on the reverse strand, counting down.
AGTCTTTACAACTGCCCTGTTAAATAGATAGTTTGATTGCTTTCTGATGAAGACACTGAGGCCTAGAGACCTTAATTAACTTACCCAAGGCCACGCAGCTGGGATGGGGTAACACCCTGGTTTAAACCCTGTTTGGCCAATTCCAGAACCACTCTTTTCCCCATTTGGCTCCTAGAGACAGTGTTGCTAAGCTCTGTCTATCCCATGGTGTTTGCAAACAGGGCCCATGCCTGCCATCCATATCAGTGGAGAACAGGCTGGATGCTTTGGGCTGGAAAGATGCCAACATTATCCCTGGTGGGGCTTTCCATCTAAGTGGATGTGCATAAAGCAACTTAAAAACTCTGGTGAAATGCCACAAGAATTGGGTGAGTGTGAAGGGGAGGGGAGGAGAGTTAGAAAGGGCCGATCACGAAGGCTTGTGGGAGGAGACCTTGGCGATGGCCCCACTGTGTTGGCAGCAGGTGGCTGTTTCTTGGCCACTTGTGGATTGCAGTGCGGATTGGGGCGTTTGGGGCTTTGCAGTCAGTTCTTACAGGCATTGACATCTTTTCAAGTCCACAAATACTACTACCTTCCCTTGAGATGACCCTGGGAAAAGACTACCCCATGCAGGACCTCGGCATAGTCTGTTCCATCTGGGGCTGAGAATTCCAGAATTTTCTGTAGAAGGAAACTTTGACCATGATCCACAGTGGGAAATTGATGCTTACTTGGTACACGTGTGTGTGTGTGTGTGTGCGCGCATTGTACGTGTGTGTTGTGCGTGTGTGTTGTGCATATGAAGCTAGAAAATGCTCATGAAGAAGTTGTACACTAATTCCCTGTGATGCATTCTGGCATTTTCTGGTCTAGTCTCCTTTAGTCTATTCTAGACTAATGTATTTCAGTTAAAAAAAAAAAAATTGCTGGTTGACAGGCACTAAATTTATTTCATGAGCACTAATGGATGTAAACATGCATTGGAAAAACACTGCTCTTTCTCCATCTCAGGACTCTGCCCCTGTGTCTCCTGCTTCGTTTATTATGAAAAGATTATTGTTCGCTTTCTGCATTTCTTCCATTGTTGTGTAGAGCCCCAGGCCCCCTGGCGCTCAGGCAGCTTTCCCGACCGGCATGCGGATTGGCCTGGGGTGAAGATTAATTGAATTTGAGGGCCCCCAAGCTGAGGCTGGCACACAGATGCAGAGGGTTTGTCTTCCTTCTGGGGCACTGTCCCCAGGGAGCAGGCTTCCCCGTCTCTTTCCATTCTAAGCATCACATAGCACCATTTCCATCTGGCCTTCTTCAGAGGGGCTGTGTTGAAATTAGCTATTCTGTAATCTCGGTAAATACAGCTGGTGGGTTAGTTCTGCCCTCCAAGAGGCACCTTTTTTGATTCCCTTACAAATAATTTCCTGACTTGAAATGAACTGTACTTTCTTGCCTTATATCTTACCAGAATTCTTCCTTATGAGAAGTTTTTGCTGCTTTTTGTCTCTTTATTTCCAGGCTAGCATCTGGGATCCACACTGCTACTCACAAATTTGTACACATAGAACTTTATTGTCCTCAGAACAAATGATCTGAATGTGTTAGGGATGATGACAATTTAAGATCAGATGAAGCAGGATTTGCTTGCAGGTGAGGAAGTCACGTTTCACTGAGTAACTCTGGGCCTGTCTGGCTCCTCTCTTACAGCAGCTCCTGACTTCGCCCCTTCGTCTTTATATGCGTGTTCCAGATTTTCATAAAGATATCAAGTCCTGGTAGTTGCATTAAACAAAGCAGCCATTTATTGTGTCCTTGCCCTCAGTTTAAAAGTAATATGTGATCTGGTTAGAAAATGCCAAAAAGTTAATTAAGAAAAATAAGAATCATTTATCACCCTACCTTCCAGAGATCACACTGTTAGCATTTTTGTTTTTATAATGGTGAGCTCTTTTTGCTCATTTAGCATTATGCTATATATGCACACACATAAGTATACACCCACACCTATATATACACACATATAAATGTAACATATGTATAGTATAAATTCTCATGTGTACACACACACACATGCTTTTACAGTGTTGCATTTTTCTATATATATATCTGCCTGTGTCCTTCAGTATTTTTCAAGCACACATTTTCAAAGGTTACACATTGCCTCATGGCTGTATGATAACTTACTTAACCATTTTTCCATTTGAGGGCACTTAGCTGGTTTCTAGTTTTCAGTTTTCATGAACAGTGCTTGGCTGACCTCTTTGTCTATGGCAAAGGCCGTGCTCCATCTGGTTTGCTCTGAGGCATCCAGATTTTCAAACGCTCTAAAGTACTATGAAAGTCATGATCAAGGCGATTAAGACTTGATTCCTGGGTGATGATGACTCTGTGCTTCTTTTGTCAGGACCATGTGTATGAAATGTGTCTGCCCCACCTTGGTTTCCACTAGAGCTCCCATCTGTCTGTGTTTCTTTTCCACTTCCTTCTATGCTTCCTGGCATTGGGCTATGCAGCTGCCATGGTGGATGAGTCGGGAGCCACTTTCCTCTCTCAGAAGCCACCTGCTTCTGTGACCTTTGTGTTTCTTGGTACAGAATTGTTGGCCACGTTAGATAAGGAGGTGAGAACTCCGGTGAGTTCCACTCCCTCTGACCTGACAGATCAGGGCCTGGAGCAAAGCGGCCAATGAGATGTTGGCACCATCATAGACCAGCAAACAGCTTAGAGAAATTGAGGAGCATTTTGAGCCAGAAGGGTTTACTAAGAGCAACTAATAAAATATTTTCACCTTGATTTTGAGTGGGGGGGTGTGCATTGATGGTGTTAATTGATCCGAGGATGTCATGGGCACGAGTCAGGACTCTGAGAGTCTCGCGTCGTTCGTGGGGACACAGATGCGGTGGTTCGGATGAGGACTGTCTAGGTCACATTGTCCTTGTGGAGACAGACTTGCTGAATTAGAATATTGGGCAGCTGAGGCTAGCAACTCAGGTGAAGCCAACCATGACAGGAATGACTACACTTGCTGAGAATCAGCTACAGGCCAGGCCTTCTGGAGAGTTCTCCTGCAGCATAGAGAAGAGAGGGAGGTTCCAGAGTTAAGGAGGTGAGTGGGCCAAGCTTGAAAGTTGCTCTAACAAAATACTACAAACTTGGTAGCTTAAAATAGCAGTTTTTTTCTTCTGAGTCCTGCAGATTAGAAGTTTGAAATCAGGGTGCCGGCAGGACAGGTTCCTTTTGGCTGCTCCAAGAGATGATGTGTTCTGTGCCTTTCTCTAGGTTTCTGGTGATCCTTGGTATTTCCTGACTTGCAGACGCCTCGCTCCAGTCTCTGCCTCCGTCTTCACGGGCACTCTTCCTGTGTGTCTGGCTTTGTGTCTCTTCTCTTCTTATGAGGACATCAGTCATGTTAAATTCCGGGCCCACTCTACTGTGGCATGGCCTCAGGCCAACTCGAATGTATCTGAAAAAAGACTGTTTCCAAAACATTCACAAGTCCCAAGGGTTAGGAATTGAATGTCGCCTTTTTTTTTTTTTTGAGACGGAGTCTTGCCCTGTCACCCAGAAGCCTGTTACACTGTTAGCAATGGTGTGATCTCAGCTCACTGCAGCCTCCACCTCCCGGGTTCAAACTGTTTTCCTGCCTCAGCCTCCCAAGTAGCTGGGATTATAGGTGCCCGCCACCACGCCCAGCTAATTTTTGTATTTTTAGTAGAAACAGGGTTTCACCCTGTTTGCCAGGCTAGTCTCAAACTCTTGACCTTGTGATCTCCCTGCTCCCAAAGTGCTGGGATTATAGGCATGATCCACTGCACCTGGCCTGAACGTAGCCTTTGGAGGGACACAATTTCACCCATGGTAGAAGTCATTGTGGACGTCAGTGCGGAGGCCACTGGCAGTCAGGTCAGTGGTGAACAGAGGACTGGAGAGGAAATGGCTCCTTAGCCAGGTACCCACAGTGAGCTTGACATGGGAGCGGCAGGACTGGAAACTTCTTAGACTCCAGTGTGCACATGATCACCTGGAGTTCTTGTTTAAATGTGATTCTGACTCTGTAGGGAGGGGCCTCAGGAAGTTTCATTTTAATCAACCCCCAGGTGATGCTAAGGTTGTGGGTCCCTGGCCGTGTATGGGGTGGGAAGTGGTCAGGCCTGGCCTTGCAGAGAGAGCTGCTGTGTGAGCAGTAGTGTTTGTGGGCAGGGCACCTGGTCTCAGTTCTTGCGGCCTTCAAGGCTGGCTTCATTCGGGCTGCCTGCCCTCAGCTGTCTGACATTCCGGACTATTTTGCTTTGATCAATTTGCCCTCCACACAGATGATGACACGCTTGCAAGTGTGGCATGTTAAGAAAGACTCAGTGGAAGGAGGAGCAAGGAAAAGTGAAGAAAATATTTTATGGCTTGCCTTTAGAGGACCTGTGGGTCCAAATGCTCCCCATTTCATTCCACCCCTTGCTGGTCTGTGGCCCTGCAGAGGGTTGGGTAGGCTGAGATCTGAACTCACCAGGTGCTGCAGCGTTCCAGTCTTCTTGGTTGCTTCCTAGGATTCTTCCTGCCCTCTCTGGAGGGAGCAATACCACTCACATAGGAAAGAATTAATCCGGGGAGGTCTGGATAAATACACTTGTTTCGTCGACCACCTCTCCACCCCCATTTATATTGTGCACGGTACATTGCAGCAGTAGCAGAAATTGCAGCAGTAACACTGCCTTACAGAAATTGCAGCAGTAGCGCTACCTTACAGAAATTGCAGCAGTAGCGCTACCTTACAGAAATGCAGCAGTAACACTACCTTACAGAAATGCAGCAGTAACACTACCTTACAGAAATGCAGCAGTAACACTACCTTACAGAAATTGCAGCAGTAACACTACCTTACAGAAATGCAGCAGTAGCGCTACCTTACAGAAATTGCAGCAGTAGCGCTACCTTACAGAAATTGCAGCAGTAACACTACCTTACAGAAATTGCAGCAGTAACACTACCTTACAGAAATTGCAGCAGTAACACTACCTTACAGAAATTGCAGCAGTAACACTACCTTACAGAAATGCAGCAGTAGCGCTACCTTACAGAAATTGCAGCAGTAGCGCTACCTTACAGAAATTGCAGCAGTAGCGCTACCTTACAGAAATGCAGCAGTAGCGCTACCTTACAGAAATTGCAGCAGTAACACTACCTTACAGAAATGCAGCAGTAGCGCTACCTTACAGAAATGCAGCAGTAACACTGCCTTACAGAAATGCAGCAGTAGCGCTACCTTACAGAAATAGCAGCAGTGGCAGAAATGACAAGTCATCTCTCTTCCACCAAGCTTCTTCAGCAAACCAAGTATTTCTATTGGTTTTCTTCCAGTTCTAGTGGGTGAACATCAAAATGTTTATACTTACAACCTGCGTAGTTTTTGGTTTACTAATTTTTTATCATTATATCACAACACCTTTCCATTATTAATGTGTACTCATAATTGTAATGGCTGTATGCCAGTTCATAACATGTGCCTGAATTGATGTGTAATCAAATGATTTTTCATCAAATTAATTTTTCTATTGTTGAATACTACAATTTTGCTTTTAGCATTTTAAGCCTGCAACAAATTATTTCATTGATAAGTAGTGTGTGTTTATGTTTTCTTTAATTTTATGATCCATTTTTCCATGTTGATTCTTTCATATTGCCACCTGTTAGAGGACAAGGCTTTCATTTGAGATTGCAGAGTTCTAGGCACTTCCTTGCCATCCCTCCTGCCTTGTCCCCCTGTAATGACACTCACTGGTGGAAAATCTCTCCTTTGGCCATGGTGGCTTCAGTGCTCAGGAACCTGAACTTATTTTCTTCCACCCTTGACCTTATTCGAAGATCTCTGTTGCCAGGTGCTCCTCCCATATCTGTGCCCTCGGTCTTGGATTCTACCTACTGTCAGCATGCAGGGTGCCAGTGGGCCCCATTCTCCTTCCTCCATCGTGGTCAGGATTCAGCGTTCCTCTGAAAGTGAGCAGGTCTCAAAGTAGAGTTACGCTTAGTACCTCATCATTGAGTTATATATTCATCTATTTTAAAAATTCCTTCAATCATATGTTCATTCTCCTGTGTGCCAGGCACTGTGCTAGGTACTGAGGGGTTTCAGCACCAATCACACAGATATGCTCTGTATTCTCATGGTGGTTCCATTGGGGTGAGCAAGGCAGGCGTGAACTCAGTAACCATCCCCTATGCATATAGTTGCACAATTGCAATATGTGATTTTAAGCAAATGACAGACATAAAATTATCATTGTGGATTATAATCAGTCATTTTCAGAAAAAGTAAAGGTCAGGGTGACAAGGTATATCGGGGCATTGGAAGTAGTTTAGGAGTTTAAAGAAGGTTTCAAAAAGGAGTTAAAGAAAGTGTGAGTTGTGGAGAAACTGAGCAGAGGCAGCAGACAGGAAGGTGTTTGCTGCATTCAAGAAGTTATGAGATCAGCAGCTGTGGCTGGACGGGGAGAGTCCTGAGAAGCCGGGGACCCTGAGAGAATGGAGAGGCAGGGCCAGGCGTAGGCGGGGCTGTGCCCGATCTGAGGAGGCCTCTGGAGAGGGCTGGTCAGGTCAGAGTTGGCTTTTCCAAGGATGGATTCAGCCATTTCAATTAGAGGGATTGAGAGAGGAAGGAAGAGTGAAAAGCTGTCCTGTGACCCAGATTTGTGCCTTGGGGTAGAGCATGCTCTCCACCGCAGCCCTCTTGACATTTGGAGCTGGATCGTCTGTTTCTTATGCATCCAAGCATGTTTAGCAGCATTGCTGGCCCGATCCCAGTAGCACTCTCTGGTGGTGATAACCAGAAATGTCTCCAAGTACTGCCAGATGTCCCCTGGGGTAGGGGATAGAGCAGGTGTGAGGAGATGGCTCTGGGTTGAGAACACTGGGCCATGCTCTTGGTAGACTTTAATGAGGGGATGGACACTTTTGCAGCCTTGGTGGTGGTGGATCAGTTATGGAAAGTGAGGAAGAGGAAGGGTGGCATTGTGATTCTCTCCCAAATCTTTGCCTCAAGCAGCTGTGGGACACTGTGAAAAAAGCCATCAAGCCTATAGAATGTGTAAACGCCAAGGGTGGGCTTCTGCACCCGAGACCCTGTTTGAAAACCATCTCCTTCTGGAAACTGCTGGGCCAGTCAGTTCCTGCCTCGCTCCGTTGTGGTAGAGCTGTACCTGCCAGTCGCACGGTGCCGATAGGTACTCACTTCTTGCTGCACATTTTGATTCTCCTTTTCCTTTGAATCCACCTGTCATTTCCAATGACATTCCTGGTTTTTAGGACAGGGTTTCCATTTTCCTTTAGTTTGTGGAGAGTGTCCTGCCTCCGCCTCTTGTCTAGTATTCACTTAATAGTCAGGGGCTGTTGGCTGGTTGGCCATTGGTGGTTGTGCAGATACAAAGGTGGTCACCATTAGGTGCTTGGATATGTAATACAGCAGAGGAAAATGCCAAACCTAGACTCTCGTGTGGTTTGGAGGGAACTATACTGCCACTTTTGTCCAGATGGGTTGTGGAGCATGAAGTAATCCTAATCCCTTCTGTTTGTGCAGTACTCTCTCAGGCACCAAAACCTTTGATGTGTGTTATCTCTTAGGATCCTCCCAGCACTGCCATGGTGGTTGTTAAAAATGATGAAAATGCTTTCTAAAGGGACGGGCAGAATACATAATCATGCAAGTCTGTGCGTCTTAATAGCTGACTCATTGATGGAAACATTTATATCCCACATCTACTGGCTCGCCTGGCTTCTTCAAATGCATCTGTCCCTAGGAGTCCTTCCCAGAGATATCAGCGTTTAGAACAGACCAGTCTAAACAAGGTCTTCTCAAGCGAACTGAAGATACTAGGTCTGCAAAGGCTCATCTGCACCTCACTTACGATGTGGCATTTATAAATGCATTCGCTGTAGGTGTTTGTAGATCCTTTTTATGTTTTAAGTTTGCAGCGTTGAGGCCTATTTTGATTGCAAATTGCATAAACCTCAAATAAGATCTAAATCAAAGGAAAGATATTCCGTGTTCATAGGTGACTCAACATTAAGATGTCAGTTCTTCCCAACTTGATCCACAGATTCACTGCAGTCCCAATCAAAATCCCAGCAAGTTACTTTGTGGCTATTGACCAACTGATTCAGAAGTTCATGTGGAAAAGCAAAAGACCCAGAATAGTCAACACAGTATTAATGGAGAGCAAAGTCAGAGGTCTGGCACTACTTGACTTCAAGTCTGCTGGAAAGCTCCAGTAATCTAATTACATAAACCCAACTCCAGTTCACATTAGAAAGAAGGAAATTAATTGATTCATGTAGTTTTGGAGTCCAAGTGTTAGGCATGAGTGAGTTTAGGATTTAGAAGATATCCTCCTCTTGGCTTAGTATTTATTTCTCTCCAGTTGAGGGAAAAGTGGCTGCCAGTAGCCAGAGGCTTGCAATTTTCTTTTTTATTTAATAGTCTTCGAGGACACAGAGTGACCGTCTCTCTCCTTAAGGCAATGTTAATCTTCAGACAGAACCCTCGTTAACCTTCCTCTTTTAAGCAGGAGGCTATCCCTGAAAGGAAAAGACTGTGAGGTTGAGACAGAAGTAGAGCTTCATAATGCAGAAAGTGGAGAAAGAGGGATGAGAGGAGGCGCAGGAAGGCTGAAGGGACATTTGTAAGTGCAGCTGAAGCCAGTGCAAATTGGTGACTTTGTGAAATGGGTTTTGCAGCTATTCTTTGGAGCTGTCTACTGAGCTGACGGAAAGGGTAGTTAAAAGCTTCATTTAGGATTGGTGTTCTGCCAGCATGCCAAGTAGCCCAAACCGAGGCCTAGGAGGAGACCAGACTTTAAATATGTCCTAGAAAACATTTTGTTGAGAAACATGTCAACTACCACTATAGCATTATCAAGAGGGAAAAAGAATATTTCATATGTGAGCTTAAAAAATCATTAGCTCTGTTCTATTGAATACTTACAAAATTTCATTAAAACTGTTTTTGCAGAATTTTACGATAGAATAAATTACATTTGTTTATGTATTGATGAAATTGTGGAGTTATATGAAGTTGGATTTCTCAAGCACCCAAATAGTCAACGTCAAGAATCAGGGAATTAGGAGGTTAGAAAGTCACGTATTTAGTTTTTTTCAGGAACTTGCTGAGGAACAGAGGGGTCCTAGCTGGGAATGACCAGACCCCAGTTCTCTGTTCTTCAGCCCAGTGCTTTTTTCATGACATTACTCAAGTCAGATTTTAAATTTGTACATCACACTGGCTTTATTTAGAATCCTGTGCCAGGCAGTATAGTTTTGATTAGAAGCTGAACAGTATTATTCTCCATGAACTGTGAATGTGACACTTTTATCATTCAAGTAGAATTATTTGTCCCTTGGGAAATCCTATGCATTCAATATAGTACATTGAATTAGGAAAGAGGTAGAAGAAAAAAGGGGCTATAAAAAGTGTATCTTATTAAAACAAAGTAGGTTTTCTTCTTGCCTATGTCACCTTTAGATAGTGATTCATCGAATCACTATTTTTTAAATTATAAATTGTCTTCTATCTAGTGAAATGATTAAGAAAGAACAGTAGTCCTCATCTGATTAGGTAAAACATGACAAAAGTCTAGTTGATTTTTGAAAAGGTCATTTTCATATAATTCCAAGAAATACGCATTCTGACTTTAAACATTTTATATGGTCACTATTGAAGATTTAAAGGAAAGGTGTTGGCTGGGTGTGGTGGCTCACGCCTGTAATCCCAGCACTCTGGGAGGCTGAGGCAGGTGGATCACCTGAGGTTGGGAGTTGGAGACCAGCCTGACCAACATGAAGAAACCCTGTCTCTACTAAAAATACAAAATTAGCCGGGCGTGGTGGTGCATGCCTGTAGTCCCAGCTACTTGGGAGGCTGAGGCAGGAGAATTGCTTGAACCCGGGAGGTGGAGGTTGCGGTGAGCTGAGATCATGCCGTTGCACTCCAGCCTGGGCAACAAGAGCAAAACTGTGTCTCAAAAAAAAAAAAAAAAGGAGTGGTGTTATATCTGAGAAATTAGGTGGCCATCAAGTTTTTTCATGGTTTTCCTTTTATTGGTTGATAGATTTGATTGATGTCCTGAGACAGAGTCTCACTGTCACCTCGACCTCCTAGGCTCAAGTGATCCTTCCACCTCAGCTCCCAAAGTAGCTGGGACTATAGGCCAGCACCACCACAAATGGCTAAGTTTTGTAATTTTTGTAGAGATGAGGTTTCGTCATATATTAGTCTGTTTTCACACTGCTATAAACAACTACCTGAGACTGGGTAATTTTTGAAGAAAAGAGGTTTACTTGACTCACAGTTCTACAGGTTTAACGGGAAGCATGACTAGGAGATCTCAGTCATGGAGGAAGATGAAGGGGAAGCAAGGACCTTCTTCATATGGCGGCAGGAGAGAGAGCAGAGGGGAAAGTGACACACACCTTAAACTGTCAGATCTCATGAGAACTCACTGTCATGAGAACAGCAAGGGGGAAGTCTGCCCCCATGATTCAGTCACTTCCCACCAGGCCCCTCACCCGACACGTGGCGATTACAATTAGAGATGAGATTTGGGTGGGGACACAGAGCCAAACCATATCACGCCATGTTGCCCAGACTGAGTGCTAGATTCCTGTGTGTTGTTTTGGGGCACTTTATACTTTTATCATTTACCAGTATTTGAGAAGCTTACGATGGTTCACAAAACTTTCTCTTCCTACGTGGGTGCTACGTGTGTTTTTGAGTGAGCTGATGATACGCTTGTGGCCAGCACTGTTCTGTGCTGTGTTTCTCCACCCAGTGTGTGGACATCTTGCCATGTGCACAGGTAATATGTCCTTCTTAAGCAGAGGGATGCGAAGGTTGAGTCAAATCAGCATTCGAGGAGATGCTAATAAATTGAGAACTTCCTGACAACAAGTGACACCAAAACCTCAACTAAAATGATCAGCAAAGATCCATTAAGAAAATATCGGCCAGGTGCCGTGGCTTATGCCTGTAATCCCAGCACTTTGGGAGGCCGAGGCGGGTGGATCACGAGGTCAGGATACCGAGACCATCCTGGCTAACACAGTGAAACCCCGTCTCTACTAAAAATATAAAAAATTAGCCGGGTGTGGTGGCGGGCACCTGTAGTCCCTGCTACTCGGGAGGCTGAGGCAGGAGAATCGCTTGAACCTGGGAGGCAGAGATTACAGTGAGCTGAGATTGCACCACTGCACTCCAGCCTGGATGACAGAGCAAGACTCTGTCTCTAAATAAATAAATAAATAAAATAAAATAAAATAAATAAACAAACCAAGAACCAGAAAACAGGGGTTGTGGCATAAACCTTGGTGAGGACCTTGGAATTCAAGGTCAAAGGCGGAGCATGCCCCAGGGAGTGGTGAGGGTTCCTGCAGCATGTGCAGCTGTCCCCCCACCCTGGCATCCTGGTTTCTGCTCACTGCTCTCAGCTCCTCCAGGATCCTTGCCTTTCCACCTCATTGGCGGAGTTGCTCCATCGAAACCCGAGACTCTGCTCCAGGCCTGGCCTCAGCCCCATCTCTGCCCATGGCTGACGGGGGCTCCCTCATCTACCCCAGGGCCTGTGCCTTCCTCCTTCCTCCTGGTGGCATTTCCATGTTGGGGGCTCTGCTTGTCCCTGGGGTGCAGGAATTCTGCAGCACCTCTGGCACTCTGCTCCTGCCTTCTTGCCTGGAGTTCCACTGCTGTCTGCAGGCCTTTGAGAACACAGGCAGGGAGCTGCCAGAAGCCCTTGGGAGCGTGCTGATTAGGGATTGGATGCCCTGTGCGAATAGCAAGGAGGATGATTCTTGACAGAAAATGTCGTGGTAACTTAAATTTCTCTGAGGTCAGCTTGCTTGTTGTTAATTAAGTTCTTACCAAGAGAGCTGGGCACGGTGACTCACGCCTGTAATCCCAGCACTTTGGGAGGCCGAGGTGGTGGGACTTGAGGTCAGGAGTTCGACACCAGCCTGGCCAACATGGTGAAGCTCCATATCTACTAAATATACAAAAATTAGTTGGGTGTGGTGGTGGGCTCCTGTAATCCTAGCTACTCGGGAGACTGAGGTGGGAGAATCACTTGAACCCAGGAGGCGGAGGTTGCAGTTAGCCCAGGTTGTGCCACTGTACTCCAGCCTAGGCGACAGAGCAAGACTCTTTCTCACAATAAAAATAAAAAAAGTTCTTATCAAGAAAGCAATGCTGAGTACTTCTCCAGCGCTGCTTCATGTTGGTCTGCTTCTCCAGACATGGGCCTCTTGGATGTTATTGGAAAGGGTAGTGTTTTAATATACATGCAGTTTTCACATGGATTCAAGGGTGGCATGGGTGGGATTACTTGACTTTATAGCATATTAAGTGCTTATTTGGTGCCAGTTATGGACTCGTACTGGGCAGATGCCATGAGGAATGTCCAGTGGAAGATGTTGGGTTCTGACTGCAGGAGAGGAAACCAGGTATTCGACTCTCCAAATAGATGACAGATTTTGTGGTACCTCACTGCATCATTGGATGTCCAGACGAGAGATTACAGGCGAGACAAGGACCTAAAGGAAGTGGCAAGTGCCCTGAAACCACCAGATAAGGCCTCCTTGGAGCAGACTAGACTGCCCTGAGCTTTGAGGGGTGGCTGTGAGTTGAGATGGGGGAGCATTCCAGGAAGGGGCAGGAGGGTATGGGTGGGAGGGAGAAGGAGAGTGGAAGGAGGTGGTGGGAATTGGTGGTTCTCCTCAGAGCCCAAATGCTGGAGTGGAGGCTGGCAGCCTCCTTCCACCCTTGGTATTCAATGCCGAGAAGAGGAATGTGGACGAGGATGTGCTCTGCTAATCAGAGGCAATATTAGAGATCCTGAGCTGACACACTGGACATTGATATATGGGTTTATTTGTTTTGTTTGTGTTTTAAATAAAGGTTAAGATCTTCCAGAGAAGACATAGGAAGAGAAATGGGCATTCTTTTTCCAGGGGTCTCTTAGTATGTAAATAACCTGAGTTCTTAAAGGTTTTATCTTACAGAATTTTTTTATTAGTTCTTTTTATTTTTGCCGTGGGAAAACCTCAGAAGCTTTCCTGGAAGCTTGCATGTCTGCTTTCAGAGTTTTGTGGCTCTTACTAGGAGCCCCTTTGGGGGTGCAGGGCCAACAGGTCCCCATCCCTCAACACTGCCAACATTGCATCCCAGGAAACCACCTGGGAGATTTTAGGACTGACACCTCCTCTCCACTCAGCCTCCTGGGGGATTCTGGGGCTGGTACCTCCTCTTCACTCAGGCTGCCTCCATCAGCTGAAGAGGTGAGAGTGTCATAGCATGACATGCTGTGTATGTGCAATGTATTTGTAGACAATACTGATTTTTCGATCCGGCAGTCCCACTCCTGGGTATCTACCTAGAGGAAAAGAAGTCATTATATGAAAAAGATACTTGTACACGCATGTTTACAGCAGCACAATTCACAATTACAAAAACTGTGGAACCAGCCCAAATGCCCATCAATCAACAAGTAGATAAAGAACGTGAGAAATACTAGTCAGCCATAAAAAGGAATGAATTAATGGCATTTACAGCAACCTGAGTGGAATTGGAGACCATTATTCTAAGTAAAGTAACTGAGGAATGGAAAACCAAACATGGAATCTCCTCTTCATCCTTTTTCTTTCTGCCTTCCCTTGTTCTCATACTTAAAGACAGCGTGTTGAGAGCTGTATATTGCTGTTGTTTTTGTATTCTCCAATCTGACGACCAGTGTCTTTTATTTGGAGTCTTTAATCCCTCCCTTCCTTTTTGTTTGTTTAATAATCCCTTTATAAAACAGCTGAATTATACATTGATTGTATAAATTTATAGATGTTGAAAGGCACAAATCTGAAGTATACAGCTTAATCAGTTTTGGCAAATGCTGACACCCCTGTAACCCCCACACTGGCATATTTGCACTAGAATAAAGAACATCTCCGTCACCAGTCTCTGGACATTGGATGCATTTACCAGTGTTGCTGGGTGTCTTTTTTCCATACTCCCATCTGGAATCTGAGCCTCTCGATCCCATTTGCCTCAGCAACTCTGGTTCCTTCAGACTGAAACTTTTTATCACACTGTATTTCCTTGTTTCCATCAATAAAGGAAGGGATTTAAACTATGTTCTGCAGTTTTCTCTGCATTTACTCTCTGTAATCCTTCTCTCTCCAAATAAAATGGTCACCTCTTTAAAACAGGCAATGAACATCAAGGAAAACCTTGCATAGGCTGCAAAGGGCAAAGTGCTCTCATTTGCTTGCATTGGGAAGTAATTTCTTTTAAGTATGCATAGAGACAGACTAATAACAAAATCTGTTGAGTGTGTAATGTGGTAGTCATTCTTTAGAAGTGCTGTACCTTTGTATTTTAATCATTCTCAGAATTAGCACGCCAGTTGTGTGATGTGTAAAAATTCTTTTCTGGCTGGGTGAGGTGGCTCATGCCTATAATCCCAGCAGTTTGGGAGGCCAAGGTGGGCAGATCACCTGAGGTCAGGAGTTCAAGATCAGCCTGACCAACGTGGTGAAACCCTTTCTCTACTAAAAATACAAAAATTAGCCTGGCGTAGTGGTATGTGCCTGTAATCCCAGCTACTCAGGAGGCTGAGGCAGGAGAATCGCTTGAAGCCGGGAAGCGGACGTTGCAGTGAGCTGAGATTGTGCCACTGCACTCCAGCCTGGGTGACAAGAATGAAACTCTGTCCCAATAAAAAATAAATAAATAAGTCTTTTCCCTAACTTTCTTTTTTTTTTTTTTTGACTGTGTTAAATTCAGTGGAGCAAGGTCTCATTTATATCCTCCTTAGTCATAATTTGGGGTAATTAGTATAGTGGTTGGACTGCCATTCATCTCTTACAGCTAGGAAAATGAGGTTTGTGAGACGAATACATATTATAAACGGGATTAAGTCATTTGATGGCATGCTCATACTTCCTAGGAGAATCAAGTCTTTTCAGGTACCGCCGTATGTATGAGTCCTTCTTAACTCTTATTTCCACCGGGTCTCCACCAAGCAGTTTAGAACCGATGGACTCCAAGTCTCCCTCCGGATGAGACATTCTGAGTTCTTGCCAATGTCATGCTAAGCTGGATGGATAATTTTTGAAAACAAGTAGCATTTCATCTTTGGAAATGTATCATTCTTCAGACTTGTCATTCATCTCTCCCCTCTCATAACTGACCCCCTCCTGTACTCCAGGGTTTGACTGATATTTGCTTTTGTATTGTAATTACTATTTAATAGCCAGCCCTCCTGAGGTTTGCTTCACGGCAGCCACATCGTATTGCAAGCAGAAAATGTCACATCGCCTGAAGCTGTTGGGGTAGTGTGGTTGTGGTCCTTTGGGTATTTCCTGGCACACCTGGCTCATGACATCGTGCAGAGCTGAACAGGCTCTAAGAGTAGGAAGAAAACCCTGCCTGGGGTACTTGAAATTACCTATCACAGTGGACCCTGAGTCTGCCTCTCAGCCTGTCTTGAATGCCAGGCTATTACAAATCAGCTTTATTTATTTTGTGTTTGAATTTGGACTTTCCTGCTCAATAATTTAATATTTTCAAATGACACCTTTGGTCTTTTTTTTGTCGGAAGCGAGGGTCGAGTTAGCCAGCCTGCAATTCCTCTGCTCTCTCTGCCCCCCAGTGTGTAGTCATTAGCTTATAATTACTTTCTGAACCTCCTCAGAGCCCGATGTGATCTTGCTCTCAACCCTTCTTGACCTTCCAAGGTAGTTAAATGAGGTTTTGCTTTCTCTATGAATTAAATATGTCATATCTATTTGAAATGTTCCTGAACCCATGATGCTGTATTTTGGCAAAATACATACCATTTTCAGAGACTGTAAGACCCATCCATTTATATTTCCTTTTATTAGGAGATAGAATCATTTTCTTAGGTGAGCAGTTATCAGCTAATGTTCACCTCGTTCACCTTCTTGGAGGAAGGGGCTGCGGGCAGTCTTGCTTCAAATGCAACCATTTGAAGTATCTGATTTGGAACATTTCATACCTGGTGCAGAGGCCACTTGTTCCTGCAGGTGTCTTATGGTGGTGGTCTGTCCTCTGTGCCATTGAACTCCCAGAGTCCTCTGCAAAGCACATGTAGTAATTCTTGCCTATTAATTTGTGGACACTGTATGTGGGGCTTTTTTTTGCCTGTTTGAGACTTCCTGCCTTTAGGAGTAGACAGTGACCTTTCATAGGTTTAATGCTTCTGTTTTTCTCAGGTTTGAGAAGGTGGTGTGTCCCCTGGGTCCCCTTCTTACATGAAATCCAGCCCAGAGGGTCAATGTGTTTCTTGTGTGTTTCTGTCTTCACTCTTCTGTCTGCTTCCATGTCTTTCCTGGTGAGTCTCTGCCCTGTCATAAGCAAATAACCTTAGTTGTTTTCTCCCCAGTGACGGTGGCTTCAATCGCTGTGGATTTCCTGGCCTGATTTCAAAGCTAGGGGAAAATGCCTGTGTCCTGGTTCAGAACAGGGAGTCTCTTTATTTCTTCTATCTTGCCATGGACAAACAGAATCATGGCCCCTTCCGAGTTCTTTCTAAAAAAATCAGCTTTATTGAGGTAAAATTTACAAGAAGAAAAAAATAGAACCATTTGAAGTATCTGATTTTGGATCATTTTGAAAAGGTCCCAAATGTCCTCTTATCACCATCATAATCCCATAATCAAGAGCTGGAACATTTCGCCACCCCAGTGATCTCCCTTTGCTGGCCTCCAGCAACGCTTATACATGTGGTGGTTCTTCACGGGAAAGCAGTTGACCTCAAAGAGGGTGAACAGGAGCCCTGCTTTCCTTTCCTCTTTGACTTCCTCTGCGATCCATCCCTAAACTACAGGATTTTGTTCATGTGCGTTCCTGTTTTCTCTCTATTACCATGAATGACTGCTGGTGTTGCAGGCTGGGGAAGGTTAATTGTAGTAACAAAGAGGAGGTTTTTCCGGCAGGAGCCATTTCCTTACCCAGGAAACAAACAAATGCTTTCCTTTCTCACAGTCATCTTCTCCTTCTTGGGTAAGTAGAAGTATTAGCCATACTCAAGTCTGTCCAGGTCCTGGGAATTGGTGTCTGCCTGGGTCTGGGTTTGTATTAGTCTGTTCTCATGCTGCTAATAAAGACATCCCCAAGACTGGGTCATGTGTAAAGAGAAAGAGGTTTAGTTTAATGGACTCACAGTTTCACAAGGCTGGGGTGGCCTCTGGCGGAAGGAGAAGGAGTAGCCAAGGCACATCTTACATGGCAGCAGACAAGAGAGCGTGTGCAGGGGAACTGCCCTTTATAAAACTGTCAGATCTCATGAGGCTTATTCACTCTCATAATATCATGAGAACAGCACGGGAAAAACCCATCCCCATGATTCAGTTACCTCCCACTGCGTCCCTCCCACAATACGTGGGGATGATGGGAGCTATCATTCAAAACGAGATTTGGCTGGGGACACTGCCAAACTGTATCAGGGTTGCAGAGGCTTATGTGGGAGAATCAAGAATGACAGCAACTGTCTGGCTGTAGGGGAAGGAGACAGAACCTGTCCCTGGGCCTTTGTCTCCTTTCCCCTTGTCCCACTTTGAGCCCTGGGGAGCTGGATTCCCTCCTCACACTCCTTTGGCTCCCTTCTCATCTCTGTACACAGCCCCAAGCACAAATTAACTGCTCATTTTCCTGGCCGTGCTGTGCTTTGCTGTCTCCGTGTCTTTGCAAGCAGGGATCTTTCTCCCTGGAAGGCCTGTTCTTTTCCTCTCTCCCAGGACAGCTGCCTGTCAGCAGTCAGCCTTCTATATCCAGTGCAGAGGCCACTTGTTTCTGCAGGTTTGTCCTGGCGGCCTGTCCTCTGTGCCATTGGACTCCCAGAGTCCTCTGCAAAGGACACCATGTTTTCATTAAACACATAGAGGAGGCATGTTGGTGAATGTCATTTGCAGATCTGTCTTCCCTCGCAGGGCGAAGCTCTTGGCCATTGAGCACTTTTCCTGGCATGCCATAGGTTCCAACACTTTCTGGACAAATGAATAAGTGAACTGGAGATCAGAAAGTTATTTTGAAAATGCACCTGCTGTGGCGTTTGAGGAGACATAAAATACCTGGTGCCCTCTTTTCCCAGGACCCCTCCGAGCTGGGCGAGCAGTCCTGGCTCCTTGGCGGGGCCTTATCTGGTGAGCCTTGAGGGTGTGCTTGGGTGCCAGCGTTTTCCCCACCCTTTGCTTCGTTAGTTTTTGCT
The DNA here is from genome assembly GCF_001698545.2 of Rhinopithecus bieti. Lineage (NCBI taxonomy): Eukaryota > Metazoa > Chordata > Mammalia > Primates > Cercopithecidae > Rhinopithecus > Rhinopithecus bieti. Next base: position 2,713,971 of record NW_016819184.1, on the reverse strand, counting down.
CCTGACCTACTGCTTTGATTTGAGAAACCATTTGACTATTAAAATATGAGTTAATCATGTAAGAAACTCACTAACTGAACTTCATAGTGAGGAAGTATGCTTCCTGTTGATAGATAATAAAACAGAGTGGAATAATTTGAATTCTTTATAATAGATGTGATTATAAAGGATTTCCTCATTTACTCGTATAAAAGGCTAAATGGAAGATGATTAGTGAGTTCTGTTTTCTGTTTTCCTAAGGTGATTTTTTAATCTTCCCAACAAATTTCTGCGATACAGGGAAGAAAAGAAAACCCATTAAAATTTGCCTAAAATCTTTAAGAAGCTGTTTAAAACTTCAGAACTGAGTAATCTTTCTGCCCCCTTAGTATATTATGGCAGAGGAGAGAAAACAAATTACAGACAACCACTCTACCTTGCTTTAATGTAGAATTAGGATTGCTTGACATCTTCTGACCGCATTATTGTGCTGCTGATACTTGTCATAAATGTAGTGATGAGATTCTGGATGTAAAATATTTATATTTTCCATCTCTTGTTGTATTATCCCTAAAAAATTAATATTTGTAATGGGTCTAAATCCTTCTCAATCCCATTATTTAATATTGTTCCGCAATTTGATGATTAAAGAATTGTTATCTTTTTACCTCCTTTATCCTTAAATCCTTCACCCATAATCTCTTGTTTATAATTGTGGGTGTCTAATAACTCATAATTAGTTAATTCTTGGTTGGTGAGTGAGTGTTTCATATTGCAATTAGGAAGATAATGCATAAAGCCATTTCTAGTTAAATATATGTATGTTCTTTACCAGGCTTGGGTTCAAGAGGTCTGTAGTTACCACGTTATAATAATCTCTGGCCTTATTTTTATTAAGTAAAGACGTCTGGTTCAAAGACCCTCTCTCACCAGCAGGCCGTTCTCATTCAATCTAAGCATGTTGAAAAAGGCCCTTTCCCTAGATGGGCCTGGGAGCAATACTGGGGTTGTGGCTGTCCTCAGGGTGTCTGAGCACTTCTTTGGTAATCTGCAGGGGAAAATACCAATACTGGTAATTCCCCATTCAGGTGCAGTATTCTGTCCAACAAGGCACGATTGCCTGCCTGGGAATAGGAGGCTGAGATACACCACTGATTGTTTCCTATGTCACTTGTCAAGGGGAACACAACACAAGGGAGTGTCTGCACAAAATGTATTCTGTTCTACCTTTCTAACAGGTTTGCATGAGGGGATGGAGCTCAAAGTTCACAGGATGTTCTATGCAGAGTAGGTCCTCCCCTAGGGATGCTCCTGCTGCCCTCACTCCACCTGCCTGCCACCCACCAAGGCACAGAGACCCCAACAAATGTGAGGAAGAGGGTGGGGATTGGTTGATGGACAGAGCTGGCTCTGTGAAAGGGGGTTAATCTGAGGCATCTTACCTCCTGAAGACTTGGGTGGTGGGAGGGAGATGTTTCTGGAGCCTGGGGCAGCTACTGTGGCATTGAGACCACCTTAGCCTGGGTTGGGATGGAAGACTGGAAATCTTGCCTTTATTCCTGTCTTGTTCATTGTCCTCTGATCGAATCTCTGCATTTTATCCCATTGTCTTCCCAAAGCTGGATTCTCACCAGATACTTTTGAGCCCTCTGGTGTGTGCCAGGCAATATTCTAGGCGTGGAGCTCTATCAGTGGGCAGGGGATACAGGTGGCGCTCATATACAGCTGACCTGATTTTCTCGTCAGGGCAGAGAGACGGTAGAGAATTGCATTATCTATCAGTTAGTGATAAAACAACAAATATTCATTGCTGTTTATTATCCCTATCATCTTATTTAAGAAAGGACCTCTTGGCCGGGCGCGGTGGCTCATGCCTATAATCCCAGCACTTTGGGAGGCCAAGGCAGGCAGATCACGAGGTCAGGAGATCGAGACCATCCTGGCTAACGTAGTGAAACTCCGTCTCTACTGAAAATACAGAAATTAGCCGGGCATGGTGGCGGGCGTCTATAGTCCCAGCTACTGGGGAGGCTGAGGCAGGAGAATGGCTTGAACCCAGGAGGCGGAGGTTGCAGTGAGCCGAGGTTGCACCACTGCACTCCAGTCTGGCAACAGAGTGAGATCCTGTCTCAAATAAAAGAAAAAAAAAAAAAAAAAAAAAAAAAGAAAGGAACTGTTTGCCTTCTTAGAGCAGGAGGGACCTGGGCTCTTCATAGAGAACAGATCTAAATTATATAAGCCATTATTATTTTTTCCCCATTTTTCTTATTGTGTCACAGTCCAGTGGTGGGACATTGTGGATCACTCCAGGCTGCACACAGGCATTTGGGAGGCATGACTTCTTTCTGGGTACTATGCCTTTTTAGAGCCTTTGGTGATTTTACTCATACTTGCTTTCATTCAACAAATGTTTTCCAGCACCAGCTGAAGGCCAAATGCTATGGGAAGTGCTGGAAAGGTATTAGAGCCTCAGCTCTTCAGGAGTTCGAGTCAGTGCGGGGATGCAAGAGGAATTCAGTGAGGGAGACACAGCCCCCCGCCCCTTACAGTCCTGGGCTGTGCTGCAGTTGGATGAAACTGCTATGCAGGTCTTACGAACCAGCCCTGGAAACCCTGCCTCGCACCCCCACCTCTCATTCCCCCACCCCTGGTGCAGGAAGGGAACTTGGTCTTCATCATGTGACCACCCACTTATGTAGACTCCCCACATTTCCCCCCAAATTAGTCTTCAGAAGTTGAGTAACCTTCTCTTTGAGTCCTCGTACCATTTTTATCTGAAATGAAAAAACACATTTGCTTGAAACCTCCATGCTAGCTTGGCATGATTTTAGAAGTTACCTGGCAGAATGAATACAAAAGAAGCAAAGAAATTTAACATGTACTTGGCATTTTCTTGTTGGCATGAACATAATTGTTGGATGTCATTATAAATAAACTTTTGGTCACTTTAAAATAGAACAGTTGGCTACATTGCAGAGATCATGAAAGATCATGAATATGTACATAACAGATAATTTTTAAAAAAACAACTGCTAATATTATTTAAATGGGTGCTTGTGGCTTGGGAAAAAATGTTCTGTGGTTCATAAAAAGTGCCATGTCTTAAGCACTTCAGACTGACCTAAAATGATGACAGAAATGGGTTTTGGTGATGATGAAGACACTCATGTCAAAGGGACATGTAAAAAGTTAATATAAAATAGTTTTATGAAATGGAGAGTGGACAAAACTGCTTTAAGTTAATATTCCTGTCCATGAATATTAGATAGGAATGCATAGTTAAATTAATAACATGTTTTAGTAGGCACTTGGCTTCTATCCATATCTGTAAAAGTATAAATACTTGAGGTGGCCAAAACTTGACATTTTCTCATGGTGATGCAATTTTATTTCATCCAGAGTCAGCCTCACTCATAGGGACACAAAGCATTTCTATAGAGCTGAATTGGTAGAAGAGGGGTTCATGGGCTACATAAGCATCCAGAAGGCCAAGGGATGTGGTCAGGCTGGTGGAAGAAAAAGCATATTCTGCAGCTTGTACTTAGAGCACCAGGTTCATTAAATATCTAAATGGGCATTTTTCTAAACGAGTGACTTTCTTCGTGATATGTGTGTGCTAGATTCAAACTATGCTTGGCAAAGTAATGTGAGTTTTCAGGAGATGGGCTTACAATTTTTCACGCGGCAGAGGAAGCATCAGCTTCTCCAGTGGGTGCTGAGACATTCTGTGATGTTTAGAGAATCCAGTTAGATGGATCATTGGTTTATGACATTGAACCTAGTGTTGACCGAGTCACGGAAATTCATGCCGAGCTGACACTGGGATCCTAACGGGGCAGGAGAGTGGAGCGGAGGAGTGCTGCTTTGTGGGCCTGCCTTGGGGAGAATATTGAGCAGAGGGTTGGTCCTTGGAGCCTTTAGGGTGGATTGTGGTCCTGTGAGTCCTTCCGGGAAACAGTCAGTGGCTCACCTGGGGTGGGCAAGGGAGACTCCTTCAAGTTAGGCCACAGACCCCATTCTCAAGAAACATCCCCCACTCTTGCTCAGGTGTCCCTGTGAGGTTTGGGGTAGTAGTCAAGCCTTGGTGAGGTTACTCTGATGAAATGTAAGTAGCATTGTTGAACTAGGAATTGGCATCATTTAGGACCATTTACCTAAAGTGGAACCAAAATAATTTGGTCTTAATTGGTCACTAAATAGATAATGAAGCTTTGGCTACAAATACCCATCTTGGAAATAATGCGGACTCTCACCCTGAGCTTCCTTCCTCATAGCTTTATTTTTATACACAATTGTGTTGATCAAATTCTAGACCTTCCCAGCTCCACAGCCAAATTATTTAATTTTCTCTGATGATCATCTCAGTTCATTTTCCAGTAAATGTAATTATTTTCTTGCCATCACTTTCGTATTTAATTGTGAAGTTTTCTCCGATTTGCTCTAAATCATCTTTTACAAATGCAAAGTGAAAGACAGCAGGTTTTCTCCTCCGATGGTGGCAATTCTAAATGTAATTTTATTTAACTTGATAACCAGTTAGCTGCCACCAAGGGCCTCGTATTTTTCTTTATCAGATGTTTGGGCACACTGTGAAATCATCAAATACCAAACCTTTTATAAATTGGATGTGCATGCTTTTGTCCTTTTCACTTATTATTGCACTGTTTACCATCGTCTTCTGTGACATTTTCTCTTGCCTTCAGTCAATTTTGGAAGCAGGCACATTCTTCTTCTGCAGCAAAACACCATTTTTTTCTTGATTGTAAACAGAGATGTCATTCCTGTGCTTGTGTTAAATATACTCATTAGAAATCATTAAAAACTGTCCAACTGACTAGTGGTTATGTGCATGGTAGATACCTCCACTGTATTTGTTTCGTTTGTTCTGGGTATATGTCTCTGAACTCTTGTTTTTATTGAAATTAATCTCTTGTTTCCATTACTGTCTCTGAAGATAACAATGATTATGGTGCTTTTTAAGTAACTCACAATGTGTTTAAACTGTGTGCGGGAAAGAGAATGTGAAAGGTATATTGTATGTATTTTAATGTTACCCCTCAACATGAACTGGAAGCCGGGTTTTGGGAGGAGTCCATTTAAATGCATTTATGCTGACCTTTTCATGATTCTCACGTTTAATTGTGTTGCACTTCAGAGTCACCCAGCCTGAAAGGGACTTAGAATCCCATGGTTGCCAGTTGGTCTATGACTGTGCCTTCCTCAGTGGTCAAAACTGAAAGAGAAAGAGAGAAAGGAAAAGCCCTGCATTTGGAAGGTTATATCCAGAGGAGTTTAACACTCCTCAGAGCCTAAGGGGCTTCCTGATGATACAGCCCCACTACTGCAGATAAATGCCCCCAACCTCCATGCTTAGTTTAGTGCACCAGGGGTCTGGAACCCTCTCTCCCTAACACACAATGCTTAGTTTAGTGCACCAGGAGTCTGGAACCCTCTCTCCCTAACACACAAGACCGTCCATAGCTGGGTTGTCCTCTACAGGCTTCACCCCAGCCGTGCTGCAGTCACCAACACTTGCGTCCAGACTCCTGAGGAAGCTCGGCGGCTCCCCTGTGTCACCTTGGCTCTGCCATCCTGTTCCCTGCCCATACACATGGAGCCCTGGACACGGTGGCTCGCACTGCCCTCGATGGCGTGCCTTGTCCTTGGGCCTCTCCCGTCACTCAGCTCTGTTCCTGTTGGCCTTCTTGTCTCTGGTCAGCAGCCTCTTTCGGTCTCTCCCGTGGACTTTGCTTCTTGCCCCTGTTCTCTGTGTGTTTTTTGATGCCCTTTCCAGTGGCCACTCCCTGGAGGCCCCCACATCCTGGAGTCAGGCCCCCTACCCCTCGGGCCTCCCGCGCCTCCTCCACGTGGCCCCTCCTCTTTTTTCCCTTGGCTTCTCCTGTGTACCCACTTTGTTTCCTTCCATTCTGCTGTTCACTCCAGCTCTAGTCTCCACTCCCAGTGACTTCCTGCTTCCTTCTCCTGGGGACCTTAGGAAAATGGAGGATTCTGACCCGGACGCCTAAGATAATAGGAAAGAGCCTGCCTCCCCCAGGAGAGGGGGCTGCCCCTGCCCAATGCCCCTGGCCAAGTCTGGGCTTCAGGCTGGCTCTGCCTTTCCAGGCCATGGGTGATGTTTGAATGAGGCCCTGGGCAGGGAGTGGACGTGGAGTGAGCCCTCGAGTCCCCGGTCGTGGATGCTCTCGTCTCCAGGAGAGATGCCGCTCAGTGCTGGCGTGTGGAGACCGTGCCGTTTAGTCTTCCCCAACCAGCTTTTCCTTTGGAGGAGAAAAGATTGTTTGACCTGTGGCAGTACTTTTAATTCCGTAACCATAAGCTTTTCTTTCTCTTCTTTGGTAGCATTTATAAAAATTCCCTGTCCCACGTATCTGACTACATTTTAAAAACATTTATTAGTTTAGATGCTCATGTTTAAATCCCATGATGTAAAATGTTTGTTGAGACACAGCTAGAGGATTGTGGAAAACCACTGTAGAGAAGCAGAAGCTTGTTTAAGGGGTGGGAGGTGCGGGCGGCAGTTCTGGACAGTGACTGCTGTTCGGGACACTGGGATGGTTCTCCTTTCTGGCTTCCTGGGATTTTTTTTCCTGGGTAGGTTATATTAAACCTTGCCTAATGAAGGCACTGGCATTGATAGTGGCTTGCATTAGGCAAGACATGGCTGTTCCTGGGTACCAGGCAGTGACACTGGAACTCATTAAGAAGGTGACTAATTTCGGGGCCGTGTTAACATAGACTGAGGCTACATTATGGTTCCCAGGTGTTTGTCGGTCGCTGCTGGAGACCATCGTGTGGATCAGTCACAAGGTCTGCTGCAGTGTGAGTGACAGACGGTGACTCACTGTCAGTACACAAGGGCACCCGGTGACTATTCCAAGAAGTGTCATTTTCCAGTGGAAAATGGGACTTTTTTTTTCCTGTTAATAATTTATTTCTTAATTGTGGTACAATACATGTAACATAAAGTTAATCCTTTTAACCATCTTAACATGAACAATTCAGTGGCATAGGGTACATTTACAGTACATCACCACTAGGTAGTTCTAAATCATTTCCATCACCCCAAAAGGAAACCCCACAACCGTTACAGTCACTCTCTCTTTCCCCTTCACACTCCCTGGCAACCACAAATCTTTTCTCCGTCTCTACGATTAGCTTCTACTGCGTATTTCATATAAATGACATTATACAATATGTGGCTTTTTTTGGTATACAGCTTCTTTTACTTAGGATATTCTCAGGCTTCATCCATGTGTTGGCACCCCATTCCTGTTCATGGCTCAGTAGTATTCCATTGTATGGACAGACCACAGGTGTTATCCATTTATCTCCTGATGCATACCTGGCTTACTTCACCTTTTGGCTGTAGTGGATAGAGCTGCTGTGAGCAATTCCTGTACAGGCTTCTGTTTGAACGCCTGTTTTTAATTATTTTGGGTATACATCGAGGAGTGAAACTGCTGGGTCTGTTTCTGTTGATTGAAGAAAGGATATTCTTTTTATTGCTCTGTCTGTATGGACCTCTCCTGTATTACTTCAGCGAGTTGTGAAGGTTGGTCTGGATCGCTTTGCCGTTCTCCTTTTTGAATTGTACCTTTATCTGTAGGTTGAACACAGGCACTGTCTTTCACATTTTCAGATCTCCAAGATCTTCACTGGGGGTCAAGGTCCAAGGAATCAAAGCTTAGGGTATGTTTGCTCCCGAGCAGGAGAGAGCGTTGTTTAGAGGGAGGGAGAAGGGGAATGCTTGAGGTCAGAATCACAGGACAGCATATCCGTCTTGAGATTTCAGAAATCACCATAGCTCTGTGCCCCTTCCTAGAGAACAACGTGTCAAAATACAGCATTCCTAATTGAAGGAAGCAAAATCAGCTGCCTAAGTCGTAAGACCTAGGATGGTGAAGAGTCTCAGAATGACCAAAAACACACCGACTCTCTTCTCAGGGAAGCTCCTGAGCCCTGACCGCATGCTCTGTAGACCCCTGCCCTGTGGGGGTCCATTTGTGCTCACACGGTTCATCCTCTGGGAGAAAGCATGACAGGGTGATATGAGGGAACCCGAGGGCCGGGATGAATTTCAGGATAAAAAGAGCTGACTGAGGGATGCTGCCATGGTACATCATCTAGATTTGCACTGCCCTATTGAAATTCAAATAAAATACAGCTAAATGTTCATTCCTCAGTCACCCTACCTGTATTTCAAGTGCCTGATGGACTTGTGCCCAATGGTGACTGTACTGGCCAGAGCTGCTGTAGAATAGTCCCATTGTTGGGGAAAGTTCTGCTGGTTGAGTCTGGCTGGACTGTAGACACAGGAGTGGCCACAGCAATAGTGCTGGGAGCTGAGAAGGTGCCCAGTGCACGGAGGAGGATGAGCTGGATCGGGGAGGAGAGGTCAGGATTTGATCCTGGAAAGGTGTAGTTGTAGTCCTGGCTCTGTCATCCCCCAGCAAGGCGTGTCTCCTGCCACAGGGCCCCAGCCTCCCTGTGTGCCCACCACGGGCCTGGCACCAGCTGCCCTCTGTGCCACCCAGGGCAGGAGAGGGTTGTGCCGCATATGGGTCCTGATTGCTTCTCCATGATGAGAAGAGGACAGACACTCGGAGGAAACGCTGAGGAACCTTGACAGAAATCCCATGCTGCTCTGTCAGCCAAGTAGCTTTTTGGTGTTCTAGGCATTCTTTTTTTTTTTGAGGTTGAGGTTCGAGCAGTTCTCCTACTTCAGCCTCCCAAGTAGCTGGGACTACAGGCCCCCACCACCACGCCTGAATAATTTTTTTGTATTTTTAATAGAGACAGGGTTTCACCATGTTGCCAGGCTAGTCTTGAACTCCTGACTTCAAGTGATCCACCTGCTTCAGTCTTCCAAAGTGCTGGGATTACGGACATGAGCCACCGTACCTGGCAGATGTTCGTTTTTATTACAATTTACAAAGGTATTGGTCAGAAATAGAATGAAAATGGAAGCAAATCCTAGTCTACAGGTCATGGGAGAATCCTTGCTTCAGGTGTCTCATGGGTGAGGTGATGTATTCGTCTCTCAGGGCTGCTGTCACAAACAAAACAGGGGACTTCAAACGACATCAGTGTGGTCCCTCATCGTTCTGGAGGCCAGAAGTCCAAGAGGAAGACATCACCGGGACCATGCTCTCCCCGAGGCTCTAGAAGGATGTAGGGCAGCTTCCGGGGCTGCTGGCAGTCCTCGGTGTGCTGTGGTTTGTGGCCGCATCATGCTCGTGTCTGCCTCTGCCTTCCTGTGGTGTGTGCGGCTGGGCATCCAAATCTCCCTCTCCTTTTTCTTCTTTTTCTTTTCCTTTTTTTTGGAGACAGTGTCTCACCCTGTCATCCAGGCTAGAGTGCAGTAGTGTGATCTTGGCTCACTGCAACTTCCACCTTCCGGGCTCAAGTAATCCTCCTACCTCAGCCTCTCGAGTAGCTGGGACCACAGGCATCCAGGCTGGAGTGCAGTGGCATGATCTCGGCTTACTGCAGCCTCCACCTTCGGGCTTAAGTAATCGTCCTACCTCAGCCTCCCAAGTAGCTGAGATCACAGGTGCATGCCACTGTGCCCACCTAAGTTTTTGTGTTTTTGGTAGAGACTGGGTGTTGCTATGTTGCCTTGGCTGGTCTTGAACTCCTGAGCTCAAGCCATCCTTCTGCCTCAGGTTTCCAAAGTGCACCTAGCCTTGGCCTTTTTTTGTTTTTTTCTTATAAAGATACTCGTCATTGGATTTAGGACCCACTGTAATTCTGATTTGCATTTATCTGCAAAGATTCTGTTTATAAGTTCATTTGTATTCATAGGCACCAGGATATCCTAGTCCATTTTGTGCTGCTGTAACAAAATACCTGAGACTCAGTAAAATACCTGAGTACTTTATAATGAACAGCAATTTACTGGCTCGCAGTTCTGGAGGCTGGCAAGTCCAAGGTCTAGGTGCTGGCATTAAGGGCCTTCTTGCCTGGTCATCCCATGGCAGAAGGTGAGAGGGTGAGAGAGGATGAGAGGGTGCCAAACTCGCTCTTTTACAATGACCTAATCCTCCCTATGTGGCTGAGGCCTCATGGCCTAATCACATTACTTCTAAAGTTCCTGCCTCTTTGCCTGCCTATAGTCCCAGCTACATGGGAGGCTGAGATGGGAGGATCAATTGAGCCCAGGAGGTAGAGGCTGCAGTGAGTTGTGATCATTCCGCAGCCCTCCAGCCTGGGTGACGGAGTGAGAACCGGTCTCAAAAAACAAACAAACAAACAAAAAACAAAAAAAACCACCCATATGTTAATAACTGTTACAGTGTCAATGTCAATTGAATTTCAACTTGAATTTTGGATGGGACAGACATTAAAATGATAGCACAGGGATTAGGTCTTGAACATTTTTTGGCAGGGTCACAATTCCATGCACTGCATATGGCCTGTGGGTGGGGAGCCAGGCCTGTGGGTGGGGAGCCAGGCCTGTGGGTGGGGAGCCAGGGGCTTGAGCTCCACTCTGCATTCACTGTTTGCTCTACCCCAAAGCCTTGCCTTCCCCTGTCCTGCTCTGTCTGCCTGTGAGTGTCTGTGTACCCTGGCCATCCTCGATGGCAGTGAGTCTGAGTATTGGTAGGCTGGGCTAGAGCCTGGGACAGCCAGGCAGGTGGAGGGTGACCGAGGGTGGACGGGTGCACGGTGGACAGACAGAATAGCCTGCGAGATTTTGCCTCATTCCTGCATCTTTTTTCCTCCTTTGTCCTGCACACACTTCGTCTTACACCCGCTTCTGTTCCTGAAAGGCTCCATTTTGTCAGATTATTCAGACCATGAAGAAAACACAAGTGTGATATGCTTCATTCTCCACTCACTGTTTGCAAAACCATTTTGCTACAGTTCAGACCCTTAAGATGCTGTGGAACTGGACCATTTTCCTGTCTGTCGACTTCTGAATTTTAAGTGTTTTTCAGAAAGTCTCCATCATTTGGAAGTCATGCTTTGCCTCCTGGAAGCTGTCTAGACAGGTAACCAATTTTCACCAATTTGGAGGCTATGGAGGCCTCTTCCAAGGATCGCTGCCCTCTCCATGAGCCTCTTTAGCTAGATGACTGTGCTGGTATCAAGTGGAAAAAAAAAAAAAGAATAGTTCAGCAATTTAATTCAAATTTGTTCTTGCCTAGATTAAGGTAATGCTTCTATTTGGTGTGACTTAATTCCTGGCAAATGGATTGTGGGAGGTTAGGGAGAGCACCCTGACTCCGGAGCAGAGAGCAGAAGAGGGTGTTCTTGCTGTCTGTGCTGAGGTTGGCTTGGTCTTTCTTTTTCTCTTGCTTCATACTTTTTGCTTTGTGGCTTCTGCTGATTACCTAGTCATCTGCAGGGCATCATTGTAGCCGTATCCTGACACGCGGAGTTCTGGTGGCTTCTACTCTGACCCTTCCTCTTCCTTTATAGATTATTCCATCCTTGACACATTTTTTTCTGTTCTCCTGTGTGCCTAGCCTTGGGGAAATAAGGATGAGTTAGGTGCAGCCTTTGGTTGCTCATTTGAACAGTGATTCTGACTACGGTTAGAGAAGGGGTATGGGAGAGAAGTGCAGGGGTTTTACTTAGCCAAGGCTGAAGGCAGAGCAAACGGTCATTGCTGCATGGCCCAGCTACCTGTGGCCAGAGAGGAGCCATGGCCCAGGTCTTGCTGGGCTGACCCAAGGGCCGAGGAATTGTGTGTGCCAGGCACCCATCTGTGACACAACCACATGGGCCAGGAGCTATTTTTGTGTGTGTGTGTGTGTGTGTGTGTGTGTGTGTGTGTGTGTGTAGGAGCAATTAATGGACAGGATCCAGAGATGCCAAGAGCAGTCCTGCACAGAGATGCTGAGAGCAGTCCTGCACAGAGATGCTGAGAGCACTCCTGCACAGAGATGCTGAGAGCAGTCCTGCACAGTGAAGACAGTATCAATATCCCTCTCCCTGAGAAACCCAGGAGACCCGTTACTCATTGTATTACATCATGCTTCAAGGAAGGCATAACAAATTGATTTGTGTAGGAACTTTAACTGGATTCATTGAAGAATCTCAGGAAGTTTGTGCTTTTTTCAATTTGGGCGTTGTGATGGAGAAACACGCAGATACTTGTAGGAACAATGTCCCTCAGGTGCTAAATTGACGTTTGGGATTGAGTGAACCAAAGCATTGGTGGTGGAGATGGGGAATGCTATCTGAAAAACCGGAATCACCTTTAAGGAAGCTGATTACTAAGAGAATTGATTACAAAAAGTATTTTTGGATTTAAAATACATAAGATGTAGGCAGTCCTAATTTAATGATATAAGGAACTGAAGCAATTGTTGCCATCGTCTTTTTGTTCTGGACTGCTGTCACATACACCCTAGAGATGCATCCTTGAAGGTCTTCAAAGTTCTGTGGATTTCCTTTCTTCAGCCGCCTCAGCCCATCACGTCCAGCCATCCGTCCTGTTTTATCAAGTCCCTAGAGTGGGTCCAGGGGCACCAATTGGCAGAGCTGGTCTTGGTGCATTTTCCCCTATCAAGTTTATCTGATTTCCGGAGACTGTTTGGCTCTTCCCCACATCTTCCAAAGACAGAACACTAAGGTGTAAAAGGAGGATTTGTGGACTATATATGTTTTAGCTCAAAACCTCCAAGTGGAATCATTTTAATATGAATTTTCTTGAGAAATATGTAAATTAATAATTGCTTCATACATTATTCAAGAAAAACTTATTTTGTATCACCCATAGCTCTTCTAATCTTATATAAAGATATGCTAATGGGTTTAATTAAAATAATTATACTGAATAATGTAGCCTGAACTTTACTCTAAAATAGTATCTATTAATCATCATCAGTAATATTTTTAGCCAGAGAGACACTTACAACCTTAAGCTGATACTAGATGGAAAGTGTATTTATTGTTTGATTTTTCAGTTTGGATTAAGTTGGCATTCTCATGAGATCTGGGACAATTACATTTGCTTAGAGACGAGTATAAAATTTATTTCTGGGCTGGGCGCAGTGGCTCACGCCTGTAATCCCAGCACTTTGGGAGGCCAAGATGAGCAGATCACGAGGTCAGGAGTTCGAGACCAGCCTGGCCAACGTGGTGAAACCCTGTCTCTACTAAAAATACAAAAATCAGCCGGGCGTGGTGGCACACGTCTGTAATCCTAGCTACTCAGGAGGCTGAGACAGGAGAATTGCTTGAACCTGGGAGGTGGAGGTTACAGTGAGCCGAGATCGCGCCATTGCACTCCAGCCTGGGCAACAGAGTGAGACTCCGTCTCAGAAAGGAGAAAAAAATATATTTTATTTCTTTAACCTGAAATATTTCGGCAGTTAGAAAACTTTTAGCATCTTCTGCCCTTTCCTGTTTCTTCTTTTCCCTCTGAAGCTTTGGTTTCAGTGTGTTCTTATCTGTTTGGTTCAGTTTTGATCTGACTTTCCCTCCCAAGAGTTGTGATTGCTGAATACAGTGAGTTCCTGATTGCCTGGATATTAAGAGGTGAACCAAACCTTAAGAGGGACACTTGGCAGCCCGCCTGTCTTAATATAAACAGAAATAGCTTTACCACTGGCTGGATTTCTCTCTAATTTTGTTTGTGTTATCTTTCTGTGGCTTGCTGGCTTTCCGTCAGTGCTCAGTGAATGGTTGGGAGCCCTTATGCATCTGGTGGTAATTTCAGTTTCTTCTTAACCCTCTCTCATGCCTGAGTGTGCATGGGACCCAGGTATGTGTTCTTGGTGTGTCACTGGGTCCTGCCCACGTGTTGATTGGTCCGAGGACTAAATGCAGGTAGAATCAGACCGTCCCCGCTCAGGTGGATAGACAAAAGCTTTACCAAGTTGATAGAGTAACAGAAGCCAAGACTTAAACTGCCATTAAGTTAATCTACCTGAGTTTAAAATCAAATCTGAAGAAATTACTTGCCTAAATAGCAAACATTTATTTGGTAAGTTCACTTATAACTTAATGAACAGGCGAGGAATAAAGAAAGCTAAAATCAGTGACTTCATCTAAATTTTGTAGAGAGTATTTTTCTCTGTTCTTGGCTGGGCCAGGCCATAAGGGGGCATTCATACAGTTCCATGGTCCATGGTTCATACCTGTGGGGTCAGGGGGCATAAGTTGGCCTCACTCCAAAGTCAGCTCTATCTTTTGGGGACATCCCACGAACTTTGTCCTTCTTGACGCTTTTGTCCCTCACCCCAGTGAATTGATTTGTGATTATCCCGCTGTGCTGCAGGGAACCTTGCAGGTGCCTGGGAGGCCCCGTGGAGCAGATACCTGCTGAGGGACTGGCATCTTGGCCTCTCACCACAGTTCAAAACAGCTTTGCACATTCTGAGCACAATTTTATTTAAATAAAGATCATCACTGATTTACACGAATAACAAAAGGGAAGCAAAAACAGGTAAAATCTTCAGTGTCCTCAGTTTCTGTCACCCTGATCTTTTTTGTGATTTGGGAACTGATTCTGCTCAATACTTGCCACAATGTAGATGGCACTTTACAAATGGAAGTTTGTACTGAATGGAGATTCAGGTCTGAGAGACGTGCACGCGGAGGAGGTTTTCCGTGTCAACACCTGCCTGGGTCCACACGCTGTCCTGCCGCCTCTGCTGGTTGTAGCGGTGGCCGGGGTCTGTTGAGCAGGAGCAATGCGTCGAGCATATCACACGCACAGCACATCATTCCATTCTCCCACAGCCCCTGGAGGCAGACTCTGTTGCGTACCACTGTTTTGCCCATGAGAAACCCTGATAGGAAATGCTACCTTCCCAAATTTGCACAGCGAGTGGTGGAGGAGCCTGGACAGCGCCCCAGAGCCCTGACCTCGTCCACCATGGCGCCGCCTTCCTTTGATGGTGCTGGTTAGGGTCCCCATACGCGTTCATGAATTTTTATTTTTGGAAGTGTCTTTCTGTAGATAAGATTCCACCCAGCACTATCTATCCACAGGGCAGGTGTCCCCTGCTTCGTCTGTTGGTTGCTCTGTGTCTTGGCAAGCTATTGAGGCAGGAACTGTTTCCACTCGAAAGAGACCTGAATCTAGTGAAGCTGCCAAACTCCACAGAGGAATCTGAAGGTTTTTCGTGCAAGCACAAGCAGAATCCAAAACACTGGAAACTCTGGACAAATAACCAATATTAGAAATGAATCAAGTTAGGTGTGGCTCTTACAATAGTGGGTAATGGAACCCTCCTGCCAAGGAAAGCCAGAGCCTGTGGTAGGAGGGAATCCAAGTTCCCTTTGCATCTTGTCTTTGTCTCACTAATCCAACTGGATGGGGAAGACAATTTTTTCTCTTAGTTAAGGAGGTGATTTCTGTGGCTGAACACAGAGAGGAATTCTTCTTGAAAATAAAGAGATCACGACTGTATATGAAGTTTGCAGTCAGTCTGGGAGTCATGGAGGGTCGACTGCCCAATGTGCTCTGCGAGGACAGAAGGAGACAAGGCAGACTGAAATAGGCCGTGTCCTTACCTGTGAGGAGCTTATTGTCTATGGGGAATACGGACAAATTGACCTGCCATTGCAGTCCAAATAAGAATGTCTCTAGATGCTGTATTCATCTATTTTGCATTGCTATAAAGAATACCCAAGCCTAGGTAACTTACAGAGAAAAGAGGTTTATTTTGGCCCCTGGTTCTGCAGGGTGCACAAGAAGCATGGTGCAGTCATTTGCTTCTGGTGAGGGCTTCCGGAAGCTTCTGCTCATGACGAAGGTGAAGGGGGATCAGGCGTGTCACGTGGCAAGAGAGGGAACAAGAGAGAGAGCGGGGAGGCGCCACTGTCTTAAACCGCCAGTTCTCATGTGAACTAATAGAGCGGGAACTCACGGGTTACTGCGGGGAAGGTACTGCGTGAAGGGTACCAAGCCATTCATCAGAAACCCTCACCTGTGACCCAGACACCTCCCACTGTCCCCACGTCCATCACTGGTATTACGCTTCAGCATGAGAGATGGAGAGGACACACATCCAAACAATGTTGGATTCCTAACCTGGCACCTGTGTGTCCTGATCGAAATGTTGTCTAAGCTAAGGACTGAGGGGTACCAGAGTCTAACTGTGTGTTTGGGGTGGACTTGGGTGGGGCGGCAGAGCAGTGACTCCAGAAGAGGGAACAGCATGTGCTCAAGCCTCTGAGCTGGCAGGGGGCCTGGCCCATCTGGGAAACTGGAAGAAGCTCGGCTTGGTGGGAGACAGTCCTGCAGGTACCAAGGATGAGTCTGGGGCTGTGGGGCCAGAGCCCACGGCCCTCCATGGGTGCAGAGTAGGTTCCTTGTGTCCTGTGAGCAGGGGACGTTGCCACAGTGTCTAAATTCCATTTGCATTTTCAGAAGGCTGCTCTGGCGGCCAGTGAGGAGTGTCCTTGAGGAGTCAGCGTGGAGGCAGGGAGGGCGGGTGGGAGGCTGTGGCAGCAAAGCCAATGGGAGGCAGTAGCGGTGCAGCCCAGGTGCTGTTTGTCCTGGGGGTAGTTAACAGCCTGAACCAAGGGCTCTGTCGCTGTCTAGAAGGGGGCTGTGAGGAAGAGAGAACGCCTGGTATGATTCTCAGGCCTGTGGCATGCAGCTGGGGCTTGGCGGTGCAGTGCCTGGCACTGGAATCCCTAGGGAAGGCGAAGCAGCTGTGGCTTCCACCAAGGCAGGGGGAGTTTGCAATGGAGAAGGAGAGGAAACCCAGCCCTTCAGGAGAACAGGTGGACCCACAGTGTGAGACGCGCCTCTCCCCATGTTTCTTCTGTATTCCGTTCTCTCTGTCCTGACTTTTGTTCCATCACCTAGGACTGATAGCATATGTGGGTTCCTCCCAGTTCTTGCTAAACCTCATTTACCGAGAGACACAAAATCATCTTGGTCAGTTAAGCAGAATTCTGAGTTAAACCAACATTTTGGGATCACTGGCATTCCCTGTCCCCACCTCTGGGGGCACGACCCCTTCTCTGGGGGTGTCACTGTGACATTTTTGATGCTAGGAGCTCGGGAAGACCCCGGCAGGGAAGCCTTTGGGAGCCCTCGCCCTGCCTGACCCTCTGCTGGTCCTGATTCATGCAGCATCCGGTGGTCCGAGGGGAGCCAGCGGCAGGTGGGCCATGAAGGCCTGTCTTGTTTGTGGCCAGTTCACCATGGTGAAACGGTATTTATAAACTTGCTACAGGCGGTTGATGCTTTGCTGGACACAGTATAAAATGCATGAAGCCAATTCGTGCCTCACCCTCTGGGTGTTCGTAAGTGACACGAGAGACCAGGAGACTGAGCAATCAGCCTGTGCGAATGCTGGCTATTAAATGTCACAATAAACGTTTTCTTTTTTTTTTTTTCCCCAAAGCAACACTGAGGTAGTGGAAGCAGAACATTTGAAATCAGAATGAAATTATTACTATTTAATGCTCTTTTGACAAGTTGCATCCCAAAGCAGATGGTTGGGATCTGGTTGGCATTGAAGGACAGGGTGAACGCTGAGGTGAACAACAGCATGGATAGCATGGATCGTTCTGGAGTGGAGATTTATGGGGCAAACGTTGCTTTATCTACTATAGTTTTGGTGAAGGTGAAGCGTGGTGGTTTTGCAAAGTTAGCTTTGGGGCTGCACAGACCAACCCCAAATCCCAGCATTGCCAGTCTGGGCCAAAGACTTCAGTTTTGCATGTCTCCACCATCTCCTTCATGAAAGGGGATAGTAATAGGCCTCCTTCATCAGGTTGCCATGGGGATGTAATGTGTCCATAGATCTCGGCACCTAAAAACTTGTCTGGCAGGTGCAGAATACTCACATTAGAGATGAGGCAACTTGAACTCACTTGAAATGACTTGAACTGTGCACCAGAGTTGAGACACCAGCCCGCCATTCTTTCAGGCATTTCCCATCCCAGGTAACTATGGAAATATGCCCAGGTAATATATTCTTAGTCACTTAAAAAATTAAAGTATAGGCTGGGCACGGTGGCTCACGCTTATAATCTCAGCACCTTGGGAGGCTGAGGTGGGTGGATCACTTGAGGTCAGGAGTTTGAGACCAGCCTGGCCAGCATGGCGAAACCCCGTCTCTCCTAAAAATACAAAGATTAGCCAGGCGTGGTGGTGGGCACCTGTAGTCCCAGCTACTCGGGAGGCTGAGGCAGAAGAATCACGTGAACCTGGTGGGTGGGGGTTTCAGTGAGGCAAGCAAGATTGTGCCACTGCATGCCAGCCCAGGCGAAAGAGTGAAACTCTGTCTCAAAAAAACAAAAAAAGAAAGGTATAATTTACATACAATAAAATTTACTCTTTTTTACTGGACAGCTCTGCCAGCTTTGACAAAGGCATAATGCAGTCATCCCATGGGAGGGCCCCTGAGCCTTCCGCATTCCCCTGCCCCCTTCCCCACCAGCCACTGACATGCTCTCCATTCCTATAGTTTTGCCTTTTCCAGAATGTTATGAAAATTGAGTCATACGGGCTGCAGCCTTTTGCATATGTCTTGTTTTATTTATCACTGTGTTGTTCAGGTGCATCTGTGTTGTAGGTAACAGTGGTTGTTGCTTCTGTGTTACTGTGTCGAGTTCCGTTGTATGGATTCCCCTCTTCAGGGGACATTCGGGTTATTTCTAGTGTTTGGGGATTACAGATAAAGCTGCTAGAGACGTCCATATAAGGGTTTTGTAACCGTAATAGGTTCACTGTCCCATGTGCATGCCAAGTCAATGTGCTGCGACTCTGGGTTGCAGCAGAGAAAGAGTTTTAATCGTAGGACCACCAAAACAGGAGGAGGAAACCTCAGATTGTCTGCTGGAGGAGTTTGGGGCTAGGTATTGTTAAGGGTTTTTCGAGCAGGCTTAAGTGGGTTGAAGAGCGTGGGGTAAAGGGACAGGGAGATGAAGAAACTGCATTGCAGTGCTGATTCCTTTCCTCTGTGGAGGGTTTTCAAACCAGTTGGCACCAGCAGTTTCCCTGGGATTCAGGATCTGAGAAACACCTCAAGCAATTCTTAAACAAAAGACTTATGATCCTTATATCAGAAATCCTATTTGCAGGAACGTTGGGGATGCAGATGACCAGTATCTAGTGCTGCATGACTTGGGATTACGAGGAAGTGGGCCGAAGGGCAGCCTGTTCCGGGCTTAATTATCACTGTATGGCTGTCCAGAGTTCTTGTTAATCTTATGAGGATGGCTTCAGTTTTTGTGAATGTAGGTTTTCACTTCATTTGAGGAGGTAGCTAGGAGTAAAGTGGCTGGATGCTACGGATTATGAATGTTTACCTGTGAGAGACTACTGAACTCTTCTAAAGTTGCTGAACTATTTTTGCATTCAGACTAGCAGTGTTATACAAAGAGCACGTTATACGAAGAGTAGGAATTTTGTTTTGTTTTCATGATTCTTAGAGATGTTACTTGTATCTTATTGTCATTTTAATTTGCATTTCCCTGATGAGTAATGGTGCTGAGCGTCTTTCCAAGTACTTACTTGCCATCTATCTTCTTTGGAGAATTGTCTCTTCATCTCTTTTGCCCATTTTGCGAGGAGGGGAAGATTGTTTTCTTATGATTGAGTTTTAAGGGTTCTTTGTGTATTCTTGGTACTAATCTTTAACAGATTTATGATCTCCAGTCATTTTCTCCCTGTGTAGTTCTTCTGTTATCACAGTAGTACCTTTCAAAGAGCAGAAATTCTTTATTTTGATGAAGTCCAATTTATCAGTTTTTTCTTTTACACATTGTGCTATTTGTATTATATCTAAGAAATCTTTGCTTAGCCCAAACTCACATGTATTTTCTTCCAAAAGTTTTACAGTTTTTGAAGTTCTACATTTAAGATCTGTGATCTATTTAAAGTTGAGTTTTGTGCAGTGTGAGAGAGTAGCGCATGAAGTTTATTTATTTGCCCATGGTACTGTGTACCTTTGTTACAAATCCATCAACGTCTGTATATGTTCAGGGGAATACTTTTCAAGTGAGTTTCTGCCTACTTGCTTTTGGAGAACAATTGTAAAAATTGTTTCTGTAATCGTGTAGTATTTTCCAGTGTTCAAAGTGTTACCCTATTCATTTTCCAATTTGATTTTGAGCTTTAATGCAACCCCTTGAAGTATCTGGAGTGAATGTTATTTTCCCCTCTTACTTAAAGACACAGGTAGAAGGTGGCAGAGCCAGAGTCAGATCACTTAAAATCTAGCAACTTTTCCCAGCAGAAGAGAGCAGAGGGACTCAGGCTCTGACTTTCCCCCAGCTGAATTTAATTCTAGCTTAGTTCAGTACTAGCTTTATGAACAGGGACAAAGTAATGAATGTCTCCATTGTCGGTTTTTTCTCCTTCCTACTCAGCTACCTTATAATAGGAGGTAATGTGCTTTGGCTGTGTCCCCACCCAAATCTCATTTTGAACTGTAGCTCCCATAATCCCCCTGTGTTGTGGGAGGGGCCCTGTCGGAGGTAATTGAATCATGAGCACAGGTTTTTCCTGTGCTATTCTGATGATGGTGAATACGCCTCCTGAGATCTGATGGTTTTATAAGGTGCAATTCCCCTGCACACACTTTGTTGTCTGCTGCCATGTAAGATGTGCTTTTGCTCCTCCTTCACCTTCCACCATGATTAAGAGGCCTTTCCAGCCATGTAGAACTGTGAGTCCAGTAAACCTCTTTCCTTTATAAATTACCCAGTCTCAGGTATTTCTTCATAGTAGGATGAAAATGGACTAATACGGGAGGTCTGTAAGAATTAAAGATCAAATATACACGGGTCCTAGCACAGTGTGTAGCATGACAGGATCTATCATGAATATAATTACTCTGTTTTTTGAGGGTGTTTGTTTTCTAGAAGATACATTACTGAAGAACAAAATGATTCATAATTAAAGTATATACAGATATACAGGAAAACATTTTTGGAATGGAACAAAGACAGTTGACTTTAATCATTGAATATAGAAGAGTTGAAGTGAATTTAATGGAAGAGGATTATTCTGAGGGGGACAGGTCTTCATTTTGCTTTAACTTCACAGAGCTTTGCAGGGGTTAAAGGAGAAAATCACATGCACAGAAAAGCGGGTTGTATAGGCACTTAGGCCGCAGGTGGTAAGTGTTAGCTTCTGTTAATAATAATTTTATTATGTGTCAAGACAACCTGTAAGAATTTAGCATTCTTTGAGCATTCTTTGTAGATTAGAGGTTTGTTTTCTTTTTTGGGACAGGATCTTGCTCTGTTGCCGAGGCTGGATTGCCATGCTGTGATCGTGGCTCACTGCAACCCCTACTTCCTGGGCTTAAGTGATCCTCTTGCCTCAGCCTCCTGAATAGCTGGGACAACAGGCATAAGCCACGAATGCCAGGGTAATTTTGTTGTAAAGGTGGAATTTCGCCATGTTGCCCAGGCTGGTCTCAAACTCCTGAGCTGAAGCGATCTGCCTGCCTCAGCCTCCCAGAGTGCTGGTATTACAAGTGTGAACCACTGCTCCTGATGAATTTTTTCTTTGCTCCATTTTCATCGTGTTAGCCATCAGCCCCTCATCTGGAAGTGATCTTTCTCTTCTCAGTATTTCTGCGGTTCTTCTCATAAGGATTACAAATTAGTATGAGCGCTCCCTAACCTGCATGCTGCTCAGTCTTCTTGTTTCTTGGTTTGCAGGGGGCAGCACTGAAATACTTACCAACGATCGTCAATGATGTGAAATTGGTGTTTGATCCCAAAGAGCTCAGGTAAGTGTGCAGCCTAGGCGAATGCCTGTCACGTGCCGTGTGTGACCTCCTTCTCAGCGCACTTAGTTTATGGGATGTTCAGGGTTCTGCCTCATGTCTCCATATGTCAGTGCCCTGGATCATCCTGGAACATGTGTTGCTGGTGGTGTCTGTGACTCTGATAATTATGATATGGAAAAGGCATCACTAGTCAACTCTCAGAATATTTTTAAAGAAGATTGTTTACAGTCTAATTGGCATATACTGCCCATTTGGCATTTTGCATACTTTGAGGTTTGAATTTCAAGATGTGGTTGTTGGTTTTGCTCTTGTTTTCAGCACCTAAAAATCCTGACATAAGAGCTTTAATATTCCTGTGCCAGCTCCTGCTTCTATAATAGAGGCAACTCCTCTTTGGGAGGGGCCCTGAGCCTCAAGCAGAAGACTCAGAAGTTGCTAAGAAAATAATTTTTAGAAAACCCCACAAACAAAGTTGGAGAAAGCTGGTCACTGGGCTTGCAGACCAAGGAGTGAGATTGGACACCAAATCCTTCCTTTTCTCTCCCTAACTTGCCGCCTCTCGGTGGCCAGGTGCGCTGTTTGTTTCCTCATCTGTTGGTGTCACTGCATTCTGAAAAGTGCCATTGTGAGCAAATGGGATACACAGCCTTTATAATTTACTTTTTAAGAGATAGGGGTCTCACTCTGTTGCCCAGGCTGTAGTGCAGTGGCGCGATCATAGCTCACTGCAGCTTCAAACTCCTGGCCTCAAGCGCCCCTCCTGCTTCTGCCTTCAAAGCACTGGGATTACAGACGTGTGCCACTGCTCCCACCCCAGGGATGCACAGTCTTTTAAACCGTAGACATTTAATAGCACAGTCCTCAACTACTTTTTGTTTTGGTTTTGATTTGACACAATAAACTACCTGTGGGTGAAGACGCCATTTTTTACTGGCCAGTGAAGCCCTCCTAAATATTAGTAAAGAGCCATCTGTCCACTGAGCAGTGAAACTGAATAAAAAATGATCATCCTTCTTGTTCTTTATGTCTACCATAGGTCACTCGTGCCCTGGAATTGAAGGGCGAGAGGCTCTCTGGGAGAGGCGCTGTCCCCCACGAATCATTGGGAATCTGATGTTCCCTAGGATTTAGTGTCGTGCAGGGAGACATTTATTTTCTGCTCCCGGAGCACTAACAGTGCTGGCCATTAGCTTAGCAGGCCCTACATGAGAAAAGGAGAAACACACGGGCTCAGGGGCAGTGTCTGCCCACCTGGCACGCTGTAGAGTCTTCTCCTTGGCACATGCTTCTCCAAGAGTGGGCCCCGAAATGGCAGCTCCAGTAGCGCTTGGGAACTTGTTAGAGAAAGCCAAACTTTGGCTTCCTCCCCAGACCTTTTGAATTAGAAACTGCACAGTGGGGCCTGGTCATTTGGTTTTAACAACCCCCCTCCCCGCGCAGGTGCTTCCAGGGCTTTCTCATATTTGAGCATTTGAGCAGCTCAGGTCTTGACAAACTGAGAGGAAAGTGGAGAAAGCTGCAGCTGATGTCCGCTGTGGCCGTACTCTAGGCCTGTCTCATGGTACACACAGATCAGCTCCTCACCTGCGGAGGGGTATCGTCGTTGATGTCAGTTTGTGCTTAAGCCGGGCCTGTCCTCATTGTACGCTCAAATTAGCCCCTCACCGACGGAGGGCCGGGCCTGTCCTCGTTGTGCACACAAATTAGCCCCTCACCGATAGAGGGTTGGGCCTGTCCTCATTGTACACACATATTAGCCCCTCAAGGGGTATCATCGAAGCTCACAGTTTGTAGTTGAGCCATGTGCTTGGAGATCCTAGGAGGACCTGCTTGGCCAGGGCCAGTGCAGGCGGCTGCTGGCCTGTCTGCAATTTGTGCATCCCTGTGTTCCTCCTCAATACCTGTTACACTGATTTTTTTTTTTTTTAATACTTTAAGTTCTAGGGTACATGTGCACAATGTGCAGGTTTGTTACATATGTATACATGTGCCATGTTGGTGTGCTGCACCCATTAACTCGTCATTTACATTAGGTATATCTCCTAATGCTATCCCTCCCCCTACCTCCCCCCCACAATAGGACCCGGTGTGTGATGTTCCCCTTCCTGTGTCCAAGTGATCTCATTGTTCACTTCCCACCTATGAGTGAGAACATGCGGTAGTTGGTTTTCTGTTGCGATAGTTTGCTGAGAATGGTGGTTTCCAGCTGCATCCATGTCCCTACAAAGGACACAAACTCATCCTCAATTTTTAAAAATGACATTGAAAATCACATACATACCTGTTTCTATTTAGAAAATTGGTTCATGTTTTAATAAACAGAAGAGATGACAGAAGAGGATAACTCAAACTTAAGTCCACTACCCAAAAGAATCAGAAAGTGCTGGATCCCTTTCATACACACATACACACACACCTAAAAACGTCACCATTCTTGGTTTGGCGTGGTGACTCACACCTGTAATCCCAGCACTTTGGGAGGCTGAGGCAGGCAGATCACAAATGAGGTCAGGAATTCAAGACCAACCTGGCCAGCATGATGAAACTCTTGTCTTTATTAAGGTACAAAAAATTAGCTGGGCATGATGGCACATGCCTATAATCCCAGCTACTCGGGAGGCTGAGGCAGGAGAATTGCTTGAACCTGGGAGGCAGAAGTTGCAGTGAGCCAGGATCGCACCATTGCACTCCATCCTGGGCGACAGGGCGAGACTGTCTCCAAAAAAAAAAAATAAAAGTCGCCATTCTTTGTGATCAGCTCCTGCACTTAAGATATCTTCCTTTCCCATGCCATGAGGGCATCTTCTGTATCATCATTGTTAATAACTTTCATGCTGATTCCGTCCCATGCTGGCCCATCTTTAAACAGCAATAATAGACGTGGCATCTATTATGTGCTTTCACCATGGAAAATAGGCTTTGCACAAAGCACTTGTATTAGTCCATTAATCTTTACAACAATGGTATGACATAGGTTCTATTGTTAGCCTAATTTTATCCTCAATAACTTGTCCGTGATAATTCAGCTGGTATATGGCAGTGGTTCAAGGCCAACCCGGGCTTTTTGATTACAAAGAACAGGCCTGTAGCTACTGTGCTACCTGATGGCTGTTGAGTTGTATTGAAGTTTTTTAAAAAAATATATATTATAAAATGCTAGGATAGAGTTTCCTGTAGCGTAATTGTAGTTTCTGCTCCTATTTTATATCATTAGGATAAAAAGAGAAACGGCATTACTTCGTATTGCATTTTCTTACAGGATTTTCAGTAGATTTTATCTAGTTGCCCCCCTCCAGAAGGTGAAACCAACATTCTACCAGCATATGTTGGTGTCGGTTTTCCCAAACATTGCTGGTACTGGGAATTCTCATCGTATAGAACCTTGCCAGTATGATTGGGAAACCATATCTGCCCATTTTAATTTGTGTTTATATAGTTACTAACAAGAGCTCTTCTTCTACAATTTCTTCGTAGGTCTGTTAGCCTTTCGTAAAAGTATATATATGTATATATATATATTTATTATTATACTTTAAGTTCTAGGGTACATGTGCACAACGTACAGGTTTGTTACATATGTATACATGTGCCATGTTGGTGTGCTGCACCTATTAACTCGTCATTTACATTAGATATATCTCCTAATGCTGTCCCTCCCTCCTCCCCCCTCCCCACAATAGGCCCCAGTGTGTGATGTTCCCCTTCCTGTGTCCAAATGTAAAAGTATATTTTTTAAAAAAGTGATATATTATTTACAAACTGTAAAGTAACCTGTTGTAGACGGTTCAGTTCAGTGGTTTTTAGTGTATTTATGAAGATGTACAACGATTACCAGGGTCCAATTTTAGAACATTTTTATAACCCCGGCAAGATCCCGGTGTCCATTTCTGGTCGTTTTTCCTTCCTAGCCAGTCCCAGGTAACCCCTAATCTATTTTCTGTATCTACACATTTGTCTTTTCTGGCCTTTTATAGAGCTGGAATCATACAACTTGTGGCCTCTGTACTGGCTTCTTGTACTTAGCATAAAATTTTCAAGATTTCTCCATGTTTTGGCATCAGTGCTTCCTTCTTTTCGGAGATGAATTGTGTGGATATACTGCATTTTGTTCATCCATTCATCAGCTGATGGACTTCTGGGTTGTTTTTACTTTTTGAGTGTAATGAATGATGCCACTTGGATTCATGGACAAATTGTTGTGTGGATCTATGTTTTCATTTTTTTTGGGTGGGGCGAGTGATATATGCCTGGAAGTGGAATTGCTGAGCCATATGGTGACTGTCATGTTTAACATTTGGAGGAAATGCCACACTGTTTTCCAAAGTGAATGCACTGTGTTACCTTCCCACCAGCTTGGTGTGACTGTTCTCATTTCCTTATGTCTTTAGCAACACTTGTTATTGTCTGTCTTTTGGATTATAGGCATCCAAAAGTTGTTGTGAAGTGAAAACGAACACTTTCAAAACGTCGTTTCTTGGAATGAGTTATTGACCCCATAGTGCATGAGGGGCTGTGTTGAACATACTGGTGACATTAATGACCATGTGATGACCTTGTATCTCAGTATTGTAATGACATTGGAGCCTTTTGCTGTGTGTCTCAAAATTATTTCCCTCGTGTTTTTCCTCACAGCAAAATGTTTACTGAATTCATCCTCAATGTTCCCATGGGCTTGCTGACCATCCAGAAACTCTACTGCCTGATCGAAATCGTCCACAGTGACCTCTTCACACAGCATGGTGAGTGGAACCCCAAGAATTATTCACTTGTCCTGTTATTTATTTTCTGAAGACACTGACCCTCTGAATTGCCTCCTCTTGACAAAAGGAGTGGAGGTTGCAACCAATTAAAACTGCTGTATTACAAGACAGGAAGATTTAGCCCTTACAAGAGAAGGGTAATTGACATGTAGTGCAGGTGATAGATCATTGAGAAATGAAGGCAAAAGCTCCTAGTTTGTAATTTAGGTATACACCAAAGTCCTAGGGTAATCAGCATACATTGTAGCCTTTAAGATATATGATTGTCTGTCCCAGGGAGGCAATCACTTCGCTCCATTGTGATGATTGCAAGGAAAAGAATTCAAGTTTTCTTTAAATCTGAAAGTAATGGTTTTATCTTATTCTGAACTTTGCATTCTTTGACAGCGTTTCTTCAAATCCTACTCAAAGTAATAAGAATTTTAATGATTCTTCAACTCATTTATCCTGCAGAACACCTTATATTTCCCCATGTTATCTCCCTGCCCTTTTTATTAATCATTTTCTTTCTATTTGGCAGATGGAATTAATATTTTACCCTTGTCAAGCAGTTTTATTGAAAGCTTAAAACCTCTGCATAATTCCACAAACTTCCTCATTTATTGGAGGCAAACGTGAAGTCTGTTGAGTGACATTCTGACTGAGACGCCTGGATTCATTTGATTCCTTTTTTTCCCCGGCGTTTCGCTGCTCCATTCATTTTCTGTTGTCCTCATTCTTGGTGTAGTTTTCAGTTCCCCTGTGCTTTCACGGATCCCAGACCTGAGATGTCCCTGTTAAGTTACTGGCTGGGTTTGGAACGCACTCTGTGCATGGCTTGGTCCTTTGTGCCTTCTGGGATGTGAATTTTAATCTTATTTCTCGGCTAAACCTTACAAAATGCACCAGAGTGCACACTTATTGCTAAGGCCAATATTGAAAGAAAATGTTGACTTCATTTAGGTGGGCGTGTTCTTCTCTAGAAAAAAACACATCAAACCAAGAAGTGGGGGGCTTTCTGCAGCCCCTCCGTGTAGACCTCTTCCTGAGTCAGAAGCCATTTCTTACTTTCATAAAAGAAAGTCAGTTCTCACCATTGTCTGGGACTCAAAGCACATGACTCTCCATTCAGCCATTATTCCTGACTGTCCATGTTTCAGTTTCTCACTGGAGACTGGATTGCCCACTCACCAGGTGTCTTCCAAAACTTGGGGACTCTAGGGGACTTAAGGAAAGGCTGATGATAGAGGTGATGGCCAGGGACCCTGCTTCAGGATTTCCTCCTACAGTGAATAAGCTTTATAACACAGCAAGTAAAATCCCCTGAAAATTTTATATCTGGTTCTTATTAGGTGGGTTACTGATGCCCCATCTCCTAACCATTCAGTGCCAAGACACAGAAGGAGACATACTCTGTCACCAGCACTACCGTCATCAGTATCTTCATCAAATTAATAGCTGTCAATAAGTATCAGCTGTCCATGGAGAACAATTGTCAGTAAATTGTTGATGAATTGTGCTTGATTTTTCTTGAGTGTTGATTTAACAAAGATCTTCTTCAGGATATATTTACATATATTTAAAAATTTCTGTTGCAAAACTTTTTTCTATATGTCACTTAGTTTCTTTGAATAAGGATGTGAACCATAAAAGATTCAATTAGATTTTTTTTTTTTTTCATTTGAGACGTAGTCTCGCACTGATGCCCAGCCTAGAGTGCAATGGCATGATCTTGGCTCACTGCAAGCTCCGCCTCCCGGGTTCAAATGATTCTCCTGCCTCAGCCTCCTGAGTAGCTGGGATTATAGGTATCCGCCACCATGCCTAGCTAATTTCTGTATTTTTAGTAGTGATGAGGTTTCACCGTATTGGTCAGGCTGGTCTCAAGCTCCAGACCTCAAGTGATCCACCCACCTCAGCTTCCCAAAGTGCTGGGATTACAGGTGTGAGCCACCGAGCCTGACCCCAGATATTTTTTCTCTATTAAAGCTTGCTCATTTTTTTTAGCTCGTAGAAAGCTTGAAGGAAACTTACTGTTTATATTCAATGATTTTGTTAGCTTAGGTGTTTGTAATTGTTTCTCCCCCTCTTTCCTATACCCCATTTCTGTTTCATTCTTGTTCTCTAAGCCTTTTATCTTAGACAGCCTGAGGTCCTATTTTGGAAGTATGCAGGATATGAATAAATACTTAGCTTTGTTTAATATGGAATTACCAGGTAATATAATATTTTGAAGTAATTAACCTACTATCATCTTTTTAAGTGTGGAGTTAGGATTTTGATGTTAGTATAAGCAAGTTGTATCCAGCATAGTAAATGAGATTGTATGAAATAGATGAATCCCAAATTATTGTGGGCTAAATGAACCAAAATTAGCCTGAAGTTTCATGTCTTACAAGTAGCTCCAGAATTGCCCCATCAGTAGAAGTTCTCTAAGCCATAATTGGCAGCTCAAATGTACTTCTAAATGCTTCGTGGTTGCCTAGAAGCATTTCAGAATGCTTTGGCCAATGTGAAAATGGTCCTATTTACTGCCTTTGAGTTTTAAATGTTTTTCTTAAAACAATCTCAGTTTTTCTCATCTGCAAGCTCTCTGCTTGTTCAAAGCAGCCAACAGATATCTTAACCTCCTGGTCAAGAAAGATTTATCACCAGAAATCTTCCAGTTGGTCCATTCTTACAAAAGATGTCATTACTTTTGGAAAATATTCTGTGCTACCTTTGGTATAAGAATTTAAAGCCAAGCGGTTTTCTGATGAGACATGTTGGATCTGATTTTCATGTCTTCTTTTTCTGTTTCTTGTTAATTTGTACAAATGTGGTTGTTTTTGTCCTGTTTCCTGATCCCAGTGGAATCAGTCAAATGAACTCTCCTTGTGTTCAGATTTCTAGAACTTGGTATAACTGGATTTAGCTGCATATGCCACTG
This sequence comes from Rhinopithecus bieti, assembly GCF_001698545.2. NCBI lineage: Eukaryota > Metazoa > Chordata > Mammalia > Primates > Cercopithecidae > Rhinopithecus > Rhinopithecus bieti. Next base: position 2,684,635 of record NW_016819184.1, on the reverse strand, counting down.
AATGCACTTGCCCTTAGTAAACATCCTCTGGAGGATGTGGTCAGAATGCGTCCCTGTGTGTGTCCTCCAGGTTCCTTCGTGGGGGCTCCCTGGGTGAAGTGGGATTCCCGTCTTTGCTTCTCAGCTTGTGTGTTGCCTTACTCACTAAAAGAGGCCCACTGGTTGCTTTGCACTAAAACCTTTCTTTTTATCTCCCCCTGATATAATGACAAGTGGATCTGTTCGCAAGAGGCTGGCAGTGAATTCTGAAGCTGGTGTTGTTCCTCTGCAGAAAAGCCTTTCGTTGCCAGGTCTAGGTCCCAGTAGGCTAGGCCTTACAGTGCCTTGGTTGTTTCTGGCCTTGTTTTCCCCACTTCTTTCTCTTGGAGAACATGGAAACTGTAGATGCATCCAGCTGAGTTTGTTAGGCTTCACAGGAGACACATCTTTGGGCTTGTCAAAGCAAGATAGCTGTGTGTGATCCAGCCTGTGTGGGACTGGCCTGAATGAGGACACCAGGGTTGTGTCACTGCAGCCATTTGCTCACAGTGCATTCAACTTTCCTCTGCCCTTCTGTTCTATCCAGGCCCTCAAGGATTAGATGATGGCCACCCACACTCTGCAGGGTGGACGTGCTTGACTCAGTCTGCCAATCCCATTGCTAATCTCTGTTGGAAACATCCTTACAGACACACTCAGAAATAATGTTCAGCCAGCTCTCTGGGCATCCATGGTGCAGTCATTTGGCATTTAAAATTAACCATCACTGAGCATTTCTTCCAAGAGGACCCTGCTTAAAATACCCCTCTATGTGCTACCTCATGGCTCCTCATGGCACGCTCCCCATGTAGAATCATTGTATTTCTTACTTGCTTATTTGTGGGCCTTCCATAGTATGAGAGCTTTCCAAGCTGGGCCTTGTTCATCTAGATTTTGCTCTTCTGCTGGTACCTAGCGCATGTCTGGCCTCAGCATGCCTGTAGTGGATATTTATTGAATGAATGAAATGCTTAGGGGTATTCCTAACCAGGAGGCAGTACAGAGAAAGCAGCAGGACTGGCTATACACATGTGTAGTTGACTTGATTGAAGGGAGGTGAAGGTTTGGGTTCATATGGGGAAATTGGCAGTCTTTCCTTGTCTTGGCTTTGAATGAATTGATCATAGGGAAGAAAGGAGAGGTCTTAGGGGAGGAGTAACATCAGGAGAAAAGGGAGAGGGAGAAAAGTGAGAGACTTGAGGTGTGAAGAGTCTTCTCTGAGCAGTTTTATAAAATCAAGATGGTCTTCTATTTTCATTTGATCTAATCCTCTATTTTCTGGAAATAGGAGGGGGGTAGAGTTCAGATCTATGCATTCAAGATACCTTTTTGCTAAAACTACGGAAAATTTCAAATATACAGTAGGGCAGAAAGAAGAGCGTAAGGCAGTATACTCATCACTAAGCTCTACAAATTATCAACTCATGATCCATCTTTTTTTTTGTTGTTTTGAGACAGAGTCTCGCTCTGTTGCCAGGCTGGAGTGCAGTGACGTGAACTGGGCTCACTGCAACCTTGACTTCCCGGGTTCAAGCGATTCTCCTGCATCAGCCTCCTTAGTAGCTGGGACTACAGGCACGTACCACTACATCCAACTAATTTTTGTATTTTTAGTAGAGACGGGATTTCACCATGTTGGCCAGGATGGTCTTGATCTCTTGACCTTGTGATCCACCCTCCTCGGCCTCCCAAAGTGCTGGGATTACAGGCTTGAGTCACCACGCCCAGCCAATCCATCTTTTTTATCTATATGCCCATCCCCCAGATATTTTGAGGCAAATCTCTGCCATCACAGTATTCCATTTGTGTCGTTTTAAATGTATGGTAGTAATACAGAGGGCACAACAGTGTTCCTAAGAAGAGGCTGTGCAGAGGAGCTGGTCCCCATGCTGGTGAGGCATCCACCTTGGATGTTCCCACCCCTGCCCCTCTGCCGAGGTAGAGGGCCTGTAATGCGTTAGCATGCTGTGCAGGAGAGTTAGTGAATGGGCAGTGTGCGTGAGAGTCAATGGGCTGTGATGGCTTTAAGCTTTGTCTCGCCATGTGACTTGACTACTTGAAAACTGGTTAATAGATTGTGTGCTGCACCAAAAGATGACTCTTGCATATAATCTGTGGTGTGGAGTGAGCAGATTTTCAAAGCAAGATAGATACAAAGAGAAGGAAAGGTCAAAGCTTATCATTTGTGCATTTGTAGCTTTGTTTCCATGTGATGATATTGGTGCTCATAGAGCTGACAAAAACTGTGAGAATTAAAGCTTAAATCATATAGAAATGAAACGTTTTCGTGTAATTAAACACTGGAACACTGACATTTAGGATTTATGCTCACAAAAATGTGTAGCATTAATGTCACAGAAATTGGAATAAAATGAAGCTACCTGAGCTAGCATTAGCTTTTAAGTTAGTGAAGAGCGTTGGCCATACTTGGAAGAAGCCTTCGAGTGGCGGTGAGAGTCCTCCTGGAACATGTTCTCTCACCCACTGGCCCCTTTCTGAATCTGACACTGGCCCCCTTCTGAACCTGACAGCTTTGGGAAGCTTGTTTCAATGAACACTGGGTCACTTCTTTGCCTTTGAAGATGTAATTTTTCCATATTCCCATTTCTATAGTGGCCAAAGCAATGGACAGGTTTTCTTTGGAGCTTACTGTATCCTTATCATTTTGTCCTCACTCAGTTTGTTTTGGATGGGAGTGTGAGATTTTGAGAGTAAAGTTTAGTGGTAAGACGACCCCTTTTTAGTCTTGCAAATAGTTGAATACTCTAGATAGGCTGCTTTTGTGTGAGTCTGCTATTCTCTGGCACCCTGTGTAGTTTTCTGTTTGCCCTGTTGGTTGTTTTCCTGGTGGTTGGACTCTGGCAGTGAGTAGGAATGGGAAAGAGGCCATTCCCTCATACCTTGGCCCTCCTGGGGCTCCTCCCTTCACTATAGCGAACAGGCTCCTTGTAGACAGTGTTTATGAGTTTTTTCAAACTTCATTTGCTTCCATTTTTGAGCAATACAGAGCTTCTTGAAAGTGTAGGCCTGGTGAGTTTAAATTATTTTCCTTATTATTTTCAAGGTGAATGATTCTTGTAGTTATCAAGCAAAGTAAAATTCTCCTTTTTAATGTTGGAAACATTAGTTACAGCAGCCCTTTGAAATCTGAGGGCAAAGTCCCAGACACCTATTGGGACTAACCATTAGGAAATATTGAAGTCAGATTTCTACACTATTATCATTGTGATTTGATCCATGATAGAAATTTATATCTCAAAAAATTACCCCATTAATCAACTTATTATGCCTTAAATTATAGAAAAGCTGCATGTTTAAAACAAACCCATAATACACCTTCTTAACGTTTTGATAAAAGCATTTTGATTAAAAAACCAAAATAAAATATCTTGAGCTTTATTTACTGTTGTGGAAAATAGAAGTATATTTTGCTATATCGAAAGGGATCTTAAACCCGAGCTACTCTGCAGTAGTTTTGTTAACTCGATAGATGTTGTGCAGAAGGAACAATTGGGGTTGGGGTCAATTTTGCCACAGTCACTTAATGTACCACTCATATAGCATTCTGCAGTACTTTAATTAGATAGTTGTGCTGATGACGTCTAACGAACGGTACCAGCTGTGAACCCCGAAGACTGATTCTTTTCAATAATGGTGGAATGTAAACATCATTTCCTTTTTTGTTTGTTTCATGCCTCGATAAAACTTTTTATCTGTAATACTGCACCTTTTTCATCCCTCATTCTGTATATCATTATCTTTCATTATATATGTTTTGGAAAAGACCATTTGTTAAAACACTGCAGGATTTTAGAAATGACTTATTGAATGTAGGAGGGTGAACTCAATTTCAGGTTTTTAATTGTATCCATTTCAATTCCATCATAATTCATTGAATATCTGCCGTGTGCTCAGGACCATTGGTTAGCGAGTTTGCTTCCTTTGAGAGTCTTCAGAGTCATCTACTTAAAAATGTAGAATTGGAAAAGAGTGATTATCTCAGTGCTTCGATAAGGACACCAGAGTTCAGCAAGAAGCCTGGCAGGGAGCTGTCCACCGCCATGGTGCTGATCGAGGAGGTGGCTTCTTACACATCCATCAGCCCACTCTTCTCTTAAACTGTTTCACACCCACCATATGAGTAATGCATTCTGAAAACGGAATTTACTTCAAATGCCATATGGAACAAGACAAAATACAAATAAGTGAATAAATAAACATACAAATAAATTAAATGTATAAAGTATACAGTGTTGTGCTCATATGTTAATGGAGTTTTAATAGTTTTTCTCTTCTTTCTGTGTGGGGAGTTTTATCTGTGATCAAATTGGTGATGCCAACAGTTCTTTATAATGGAGTTGGTGTAAACTTTATCATCGTCTGTTGAGTTCTGCCGTCACTTCTGGGTGGGCTTCTGTTCCTGTTGCTGGATGTTGGAAACAAGAAGAACAATCTGAGAAGAGACTGTGTCAGTTGTCCTGTGTTTAGTCATGTGCACGCTGGGCACCAGGAAAGCAAGTCCCTGAGTCTCCTTACTCCATGATTTCTTCTAGATCCTGGGAGCTGGTTTCTGTAACTGCATGATATGTTGTCTACAGTAACTAGCCTGGGACAGTGGGAAGAACCCCAGGTCAGCCTGCAGTCTCCTAGGTTCTGCTTCGGGACCTCCATCTTTTCTTGGGCATAGACTCCTCCCTGGGTTCACAGTCCTTTCCCTAAGAGGAACTACAACACAATATAGGGTTTTAACATATGTATTTTATTGTCAGTGCAACCAGGAGGGGAGTTTGTGCAGGACCACATGGGCCAAGACCTATATTTTTTGCTACCGTTATTCTCCTGGTTTAAAAAATACCCACCATTCCACAGCTCTGTATATTCTCTCTTGGTTTTCTCATCTTCCACGTGGTGAGATCCTGCCTGCAGACTGACAGCCCTGTAAATTCTTTCTGAACTTAACACAAGCCACATCCTTGATGTACTCCTGTCCACCTAGAGAATAGACTTCTTCCCTCACCAGTTCTTCCCACACAGTGTTCTCTGGCTTTTTTCTTGCATCTTGCTGATTTTTTCATCTACTAATAAATGGGACTCATTTGTGATTTTTCTCCATTGGCTCTTCTTTCATTTCTTTCTTCTGACAGCTTGTTACTAGCAGAGTAATGGAAGTTTAAGCTTTAGTTTTCCAAAGTAAAAGATACAAAATATCTGCTCCCTCACTGCCTTCCTTTAAAGGATGGCTCGCTTTTTTACAAAGCCTTGTGCTGATGTCCAGAAAACATACCTTTGACAAATTTCTTTTTCCTGTTGTTCAACAGTCCACATGCTACTGTGCTGCCTCCTTCCAATTTCCAACACCCTTTTGCTTGCTCTGTCACCTTTTCATTTCAAATTCCATGATACTGAATACCTCAAGGGTGAATTGCAGATTACCACATTTCTGACATTTTCAGCCCTCTGCCCAGTGGCCGTGTTCCAATCAGAACACTTAAAACGTACTGCCCGGCAGCTTGGAATAGAAACACTGCACAGGCCATTTGTGTTTACTCCATTTTACAGACTAGGAAACTAATGCGCAGAAAGGAAAAGTGACCTACCAAGGGTAACTCGATGTTCATTTGTTCTCTGGTACTGCTAACTTTCATGACTTGTTAGGTTAAAATGATTCTTGAAAAATTTGCTTTGCATCTGTTATGTAAAAATGCCTGAATCATACAGGTTTACCCATGTGTGTTCCTACATGGATCCTTTACCCTGCGGAGCTCCAGCTGAGGAATCAGACATCTAATAATTCTGACTCTGATGGTGCATAGGGGTGCAATCCTGAAGGTCCCTTCACTCAGCTCCCAGTTCCCACATCTGTGAAGTGTGGAGCTAAGTAGTTGGCTCTGTGATTCCTTACAGTGTCGGCACCGTCTTCTGTATTTCTGTTGTTTGAAGACTTGAATGGAGGGAGAAAAGCACCTGGACGTGTTGAAACATGTGGGTCCAGGATTCTTAGATGGTTGGAAAATAAGACAATTGACTATACAAGATGAATAGCAAACACTCCCCAAGTATATGGTTCTTACTGTTTAATTCTCATGAAAAGTGTTATTCTGGATCTCAGTTCTATGTCACACTCAGAGGGTTATTAAATGCACTTTATGGATCATTTATTTAATGTGACCAAATGAAAAATTAAGAAGTACATTACTCAGTGTTCATAAAAATGAATGTTTTAAATGGACAAATTCATTCTTGTATTTGCATCTTGCTTTAATGTAGAACTGTAATGGGGTTATGGTTGGATATTCTGCTTGGACATTTATAAGCTGATAATGCTTGTTGAATACCTTTTATAAAGATTAATATTTTTTACTCTGTCCCCATTACCAGAGCATTAATCATCCTGGCTTCGGCCCTTGCAACTGAGGATGAACAGATGTTGAATTATTGCCATCTGCAATCATTGTGGATCACACTGGGGAAGGGCCATGAAAGGGTGACTGGTGTGATCCTCACAGCTGATTTGCATGGAGCCTGGGCCCACCTGGCTACCTTTATAGCTCTGTGCGTGGCAAAGGAAACCAGGACAGCTGTGCTAGCTGATTCTAGCTTCCTTGTAGGTCACCGTAGCCTTAGTCAGCACTGACAGTCCTGGAGTCATGTATGTGTGATGGGGTGTCTGATACGAGAGAGCTGTGGCCGTGACTCTGCTTACAATAAATGCCAGTTCATAACAATCAGAAGTCACATACAAGGTCCTTAACATCTGCCTACTAGCATACTCTGAGACTGTGCTGTCCAGCAGAAATAGAATGTGAGCCATGTATGTAATTAAAAATATTCTAGTTGCCACATTTTAAAAAATGATGCAATTGATGAAATTAATTTTAACAATGTATTTTGTCTAAAACATCACTGCAACATGAATTCTCTCTAAATATTATTAATGATATATATTTTATGTTCTTTTTTTCATGTGAAGTCTCTGTTTACACCTGTACAGCACATCTCAGTTTGGATGTGAAATTTTCACCAGATACTTGATCTTTATTTTCATCATTGAGTATAATTTACCTTTGAAAAATGAGATTCACATACCCCAATTGTTTCAAACATTGATTTCTAGTAAGTAAATCCAGTAGCATTTTTTACATTTAAGTTTATGTTAATTACAATTAAATAATGTTAAAAATTCCATTCCTCCATGGCACTAATTAGATTTCACATGCTCAGAGGTTTCTGAGCTGGATATCACAGTTCTGAGGTATTAGTTTTCTTTTGTGTCCTTTTAGTTGAACAGGCTGACTTTGTATAATACTATTCCTTCTGTTACCACTGTTTGTTGTAGGCTCATATTTGCTAAATACACGCATTGTATCATTTAGTTCTCACGGTCAATCTGGGAGATGACCAACAGCATCCCCGTTTTGCACAAAAGAAGAATTAAGACCTAGAGAGTTTCAGTAACTTTAAGTAACTTGTCCAAGATACAAAGCAAAGAGCCAGCAGGGGGGATTGCATTATTTCTTCATATGTGTGAGTAAACTGATTAAAAGGCTTTCCCCAAATCCCATAAAGTAACCCAGGTTCCTGGACTTCTGGTTGAGTATTCCAGAGTTTTCAAAAGATGATGTGTTTTTTTTTAAAATATAAGATCCCCCCTCCTTTTTTTTTTTTTTTTTTTTCTCCTGGTGGATTATTTGTTGGCTTCCCAGGCCATCTGCTTTGGAACTAATGGGACTATCAGTGCCAAACCCGTAGAAATGACATTTCGTCCATGAGAAGAGTATGCGGGACATTTAGGTGTGAAGTCCATAGGAAGACGGGAGATTCCCCTTCCTTGACTGCCAGAGACAGCTGTTCATGCTTTAAAATAGGTCATTGTAGGGTATGTGTATGTGTGTGTGTGTGTGTGTGTGTATGTCTGTGTATGTCTGTCTGTCTATCTGTTCCTCTGTCTGTCTTTGTAGTGTACGTTCCTCAGTGCTCCTGATTTGCTATCTTAAGATAAAATTCTAGAGTCTTACTGTTACTTAAAACGTGTACTCCCATCACTTCTTGAAAAATCCTACTATCTGTAGACAGAAATACAGAATAAGAGAAGCCCCTTAAAAAATGAGGTTTTAAGAAATTTATGTTTTCGCTTTTAGGGAAGGCAGCTGAGTGGCTACTGTACTGTATAGCACAGCTATACGGCTTTAGTTTTCTTTGTATATTTTTAGTTGAAAAGGCTGACTTTGTATAATGATATTTGTATTATTGCTATTAACAGCTACCATTTATTGAGGGTTGGGAGCAGCAGACCTGCTTTTAACTGCAGACTTTAGTTTGATACCACATGCATGTAATTGCAAGTTAATCCAAGACACACACACTCATACTACCACTATCATCAGGCCTTGGTTTATGTGCTTGGATATGCCATTTAAGGAAAATAAGAAGGCTTCTGCTTTTGTGGAGATTGCATCCCAGTAAGGAGGAACAGATAATTAAAGCAATCAGTATTTCAGATGTTCTTGTAACGGGGCATTGGAGGCCTGCCTGTACCTGGGTCCACCAGGGGCTGTGCTGAGGCCTGCAGATCACAGGTCACCAGGGAGGTGCACTCCTTGGCTTTGCTGCCTTCGGCTTCAGTCCTCCCAGCCTCTCTGAGTGGCTCTGGGGAGTTGACTTTCTTTGGGGTTTGGGATGGGTTGCTGTGGACCAGGTGACAGATGGTACTGTAAGGTGCCACAACCTGTGTGACCCTCTGCCTGGAGGCCTGGTTGAAATCCCTGGCATGGGCAGAGTGACCTTTGGCCTTTAGGGAAAGCCTGGTTGCCAGCCTGCTCCTCCTCAGTGACCTGGTTCTGTTTTGGGGTCAGGGGTGTAGTTTTCTGATGCTGATGGTGCTGGGGGAGACCTCTCACTGAGGCATGTTGGATGACTTTTTACAAAGTCCTCCCTCAAGTGTCATCTCATTTTGTCCCGACAGTTAAAGTAGACATAGCCCCACCTCCCACCTTGATCCTGACTGGCCATAGATGGCTGGGTCATGAAGGCTGAGGTGTAGTTGGATTTTCGTCTATCAGGATGGTTATAACATTTTTTTAAAAAAATCTTCTTGGGGGCTTAGTGAATGAAATGTCTTTATATGGGACAAAATGACAGTGACATTTCTAAAAGTTTTGTTGTTTCTCCTCAAGAGAGGCTGGATAGCAAACAGATGAAGGTAGTGCAGTCCTCCAGGTGGGGTGGATGGTGAACGTTCCCACCAGGTAATCAAAGATGGTTGATAGCATCTCCCAGCCAAAGATGAACAGGCAGACACCTCCTCTTTCTCCCCAGAGTAATTCTAACAAATGAGACCAGCACACTCAGTTAGCTCTGAGAACAGCACAGACCACAACTGCCTACCCAGCATGATGGATAAATGGTGCAGTGAGGGATGAATTTAGGCCGGGACATCTGGGTACCAGAGTCTATAGGGCCAGCTCTGCTGTCTCTGAGCCCAGTGCTATGTTCCTCTGATTTTCTGGAATCACTTATGGACACACCCTTCTTCCAGCCTGTACTGGCTGGTCGATTAGACCTTTTCCCTCTCTTTGGTCTGTGCTAAGCTTGCTTTGGAAGTCGGCTTCTAAGCTTATGTAGTCATTTTTTCCCTTAGTCACATTGTCAGGGGCTATCATTACCTGCTGAGGTCTTAGTGGTTCTAACTACTCCCTCTGAGGTTTCTTGGAAATTCAGCTTGTTTTCCAGAATGGTGGCAGTGCTAGGGATGACCAAGTGACAGGGTTGGCCCAGGGCTCTCCCCATGTTGAGGTTGGCACAGTGCGTGATGTATTTCCAGCCAAAGGGCAAGAGGACTCATTTGGGAGATATCACGGTGGGCACCACGAGGAAGAGTGCTGGCAGGGCTGGGCTCAGATAAGGGTGTGCTGAGGAAGCATTTCAGCCGGCTGGGCTAGAGCATTTAGAGTTGAACACTACGGTGGATGCTGCGTGGTGGTTAAGGTCGGCAGCTCAAGAGTCTGGATGTAGTTTGTAGATTCTATAGGAAAGGCATTGAGATTTGGGGGTGTTTGTGGAAATAGTGGGTCCCATGCATTAGTGTTTCCACGCTGGATTCACTCCCTTGTGGTCATTTTCTTGTTCATTTCTCTTGGACTGGCTTTGTTCTCGGGTGGCTCTAACACTCGGGCAGTCGCCTACAGGGCCAGCCCATCCCATCTTGGCACTGTGCTCTCCCTCGCTGACCTCTTGAGGGATTCCAGACACCTACAGCCTTCGAGGCTGACATGGCCTCTTTCCAGAAGATGTGCAGCACTTAGCATGTCCTGCATTACTTCTGCCTAAGTATTGACTACTGGCATTGTGAAGTCAGCAGGGACATTCACATTTTCCTATGTTAATTGGACAAAACTTTTTGGAAAAATGGTGTTGCTATCAGTCCTTTCCTGGGAAATCAATAAAAATTGGAACTGGGGAAGTCTTTGGCAGGGGCTACCCACATGTTATCCGCTGGAGACAGGGGAGTAGAGGGGTTTGTGTTTCTTCTCAATCTTTGTTTCTCTCTGCCTGCACCCTAGTCCTTCATTGTAGTGTAGTTCGTGGGAAAGTTCTGAGTGTGCTCTGCGTACTCAGAAGAACCATTCCAATGTTGCATGCTTATAGTGTTCTTACACAAAAGAAACATTAATGCAAAGCATGTTTTAATGTATCATTAATGTTGTAAGTCTTACAATATAAAATCCTGAAAACCGGCTAAGTCTATTTAAGGTTTTAGAGCACTGCTGTCTCCTCATGTGGTCTGCATTTAAAGGAAACAAGAATGGCTGGGCTAGCGTCAAAACACAGAACTGGTGTTGTAAACAGATAGTCCATGCTGGAGACTAGATGATGCTCCAGTTAAGCTGGATTTCCCAACGGGAAGAGACAATTAGGAATTGCATTTCACCTTTAATCATATTTGTGTCTGTTTCCCTATTGCTCTTTTATTTTCTGAACATCCTTCCTATGCTCCTATCGAAAGAACAAATGGAAATCAAAACCTGCTTTGCCTCTGATCCTTACACCACGGCATCCCTTAATTTTATAGCCATGGTTCCCATAGCGGGGCCTCTGCTCCTGGTTTCCATTTCCTGTTCCTCCTCAGTGAGGACTCTGTGTGCCTTAAATTGCCACATTCCAAGATTGGCATCTTCTACCCAGGAGAAGGAAACCATACTTTTTGACTCACCTTGGAATGGATGAAAAAAGCTGCCAATTCAAATAATTTGTGTTGTAGGAAGTATTTCTTTTAATGTTGTAAATTAGTGAGTTTATAGTTAGAGAAAATTTGTTAAACCCATGTGTGTTTGTGTCTGCATTTATGTGCATAAGTGTGTGTGTTTATATGTATCTTGTGTGTTTGCAAATTATTATCTATTTACCTGGGATACACACATAGATGCATGGAAGTGTGTTTATGTGTGAATTATTTACAATAACAGCAGACATGACGTTCTCACAGTCAAGTAATTGACCCCCTCCAGATGTCAGTTTCACGTATTGCACAATGTAAATGCAAACTGCTTGAAAGGGCAGACAAGCTTATAGCAAACATAGTTGTGTCTTGGTGGGTTTCACACTGACTGGCAACCCTGTGTCCTATGTAGACTGCAGAGAGATCCTGCTTCCCATGATGACCGATCAGCTCAAGTACCATCTGGAGAGACAGGAGGACCTGGAGGCCTGCTGTCAGCTGCTCAGCCACATCCTGGAGGTGCTGTACAGGAAGGACGTGGTGAGTGATGACTCTGTCCATGACGTCCTGTCATTTGTCTGAACCTGCCATTTGCCTTGCAGTACAACTTTATTCATTTATAAATGAATGGCCTTGATTTTAAGGTCTAGCCTCTCTTTTTGTCTCGGTAGAGTTGCACCCTTAAATTATTTTTATTTATGTATATATGATGATTATTACATTATAACATTTATCCTTCTGCATTGAAAATCATTTTTTATTTCCTGTGTCTTCTCAGCGAAATGCCTCTCAGGACCTAAATTTTCATCCTTAACGTCAGACAGAAAGGCTTTGATGCTTAAAGTTGGCTAATTACCTGCATTCTTTCTTCTTATTTTTATTAAAGTAATACATGCACAAAGTCAAAAAAAAAAAGCCAGGCATGCTGAAAATGGTAAGGAGAAGAGCAGCTCTTTACCTCCCCCGAGTCCCCTGAGGCTCTCTCCCTATAGGTCAGTGCTTTGCTTTTGTAGCTCTACCCTATTCCTTTTTTTTTTCTTTTTTCCTTCTTTTGAGACAGAATCTCACACTGTTGCCTAGGCTGGAGTGCAGTGGCGCAATCTCAGCTCACCACAACTTCTGCCTCCCAGGTTCAAGCGATTCTCCTGCCTCAGCGTCCCAAGTAGCTGGGATTACAGGCGCCTGCCACCACGCCCAGCTAATTTTTTTGTATGTTTAGTAGATACGGGGTTTCACTATGTTGGCCAGGCTGGTCTCAAACTCCTGACCTTGTGATCCACCTGCCTCGGCCTCCCATAGTGCTGGGATTACAAGTGTGAGCCACCGCACCCAGCCTACCCTATTCCTTTTGCATTTGTAAATTGTATGCTTCTTTCAGGGACTTTTTTAAAAATTGGAAGTTGGTGCTGGCCCAGCGCAGTAACTCATGCCTGTAACACCAGTGCTTTGGGAGGCCAAGTTGGGAGGATCGCTTGAGTCCAGGAGTTTAAGACCAGCCTGGGCAACATAGTGAGATTCCATCTCTAGAAAATGAAAGAAAAAATAAAAAGCAAGTTTGTGCCAGCACATATGGAAAAGTCGGACCCTGTGCCTTCCACTCCCAACATATCATACCTGTTTGAGCACCCATGTGATGCTATTGATTTTCCAGGTGTACCTGAAAAGGTGAAAGCAGGGCTTTGTCTGTCCTTGCCCTTAGCCCTGGACAGAGTAGCCAGGATTTTTAAGTAGATGAGGCTTGTCCCTGGCCCTTTCCTGCATGACCTTGGAAATCCCTCCTAGTCACCATGCCCACATACCTGGTCACCCTCTCCCCTGTAGCACTGGTTCATTCTCTCAGAGCCTGGTTGGTGATCTGGAAGAAAAAGATAGGATTAAATCTGTTCTTAGTGATGCTAGAAACCTTAGCTCTTACAGGAGCATTGCCTTTGGCGAGGTTTTTTGGAAGCCTTCGCCCAAAGGCCAGCCTCCAGTGATCCCATTTCTGGCTCTTCCCTGTTTTTATTGGAGAAAAGCTTGGTGTAAGAGCTTGTTTGGCCAAAGCTCGCAGAGGAGGTGGTGACACTGGGAAGGGCCTAGAGCACGTGTTTAATCAGATTCAAAGTTGACGAAGAAGAATCAACAATCGCATCCCACACTAATAAAAGAGTCAATTTTTACTGATAGAAAATGCCACAGCAGTGTGAAGTTTAGATAGTTTGCTAAATGCTGTTTAAACATTCTAGCCTATGTGACTGTTTAAGTTATTTGCATTTGACATGCAGAACCATCTAGGACTGTTATCTGCCTGCCTTCCATTTACAGATGGCCAAATATCTTTAGAAAACTAATTGGTGGGCTAATCAGGGATCATAAACATTATATTGTTTAAACAGATTTTCTTTTATTTTTAAGGTTTGCTTAAATTAAATTACTATGATTATATATATAACAAATTATCATTAATGGACTATAATTAATAAAATCCCCTGAGTTTTCTTTGTGGGAGCTTTTGCCTTTGACAAGGGCCATTTTTCATCTCATTAAGGGTTATAATTGATTTACTCTTTACAGGGTAAGTGGATTCAATGGCAGCCACTGGGGCTTGCGTGTTAATGTTTCTGTTTGGCGTTCATGTTTGTTGGTGTGTCCTTCCGCAGGGGCCAACTCAGAGACACGTCCAGATTATCATGGAGAAACTTCTCCGGACTGTGAACCGAACCGTCATTTCCATGGGACGAGATTCCGAACTCATTGTAAGTGCTTGGTGACATACGCTTGGATATTTAACTGGGACTGACAGCATCCTTCTCCAACTGCTGTTTGAACATAAGCTTATTATATTGCAGTGTAGTGAGCCGTCGAGATACAGCCTGGTATATAAAATGTCCTCATTTTCCAAAAGGAATGTCAAAGTTGAAGGGTAAGCAAACCAACTTTAAAGACAGAAACGTTTGGCTCTTGTTTTCTCATTACTTACTTCTAGCAAAAGACATGCATTTTCTGCTCAGTCCTCATTCTTCTGGCAGTTTCTCCATAGTGTTTACATTTCAGGTGCCATTAATAAAGTTTTATGAAGGACCCTAAAAAGTAACTGAGATACTTCACCTTAGTTATTTTATTGTCTACTTATGTATTGTAGGTGTTTCTCTTAAACAGTAATTAGGCAGGAGCCTATTCATTTTTTTCCAGAATATTTTACTAATTAGGCAGTCCATCAAGTTTCTGATCATGGTGCCTTTACCCAGGGTTCACTGCTGTCCTCCCCACCCCTTACCTTCAGTTTCTTTCCTTCAGCAAAACATGCATGAGTAGGTCTCGTTTAATTTTTTTTTCTTTTTGAGGTTCAAGGGGTTATACTTTCTTCTCTCTTTTTTTTTTAACTCTAAGTTCTGGGATACATGTGCAGAACATACAGGTTTGTTACGTAGGTATGTATATGCTATAGTGGTTTGCTGCACCTCTCAGCCCATCATCTAAGTTTTAAGGCCCACATGCCTCGGGTATTTGTCTTAATGCTCTCCCTCCATTGGCCACCAACCCCCAACAGGCCCCTGTGTGTGTTCCCCTCCCTGTGTGCATGTATTCTCACTGTTTAGCTCCCACTTATGAGTGAGAACATGTGGTGTTTGGTTTTCTGGTCCAGTTTGCTGAGAATGATGGCTTCCAGCTTCATCCATGTCCCTGCAAAGGACATGAACTCATTCTTTTTTATGGCTGCATAGTATTCCATGGTGTATATATGCCACATTTTCTTTATTCAGACACATGTACACGTGTGTTTATTGCAGCACTCTTTACAATAGCAAAGAGTTGGAACCAACCCAAATGCCCATCAAAGATAGACTGGATAATGTTTAAAATATTTAGTACACGTTATCATTTAACTCGCCTTGGTAGATCCTTTCCAGAAAATAACTTGAAATGAAAGGAGAAAACGTCCTTTTGGAGTTTTCACTTGAAATCAGAGGCGGTACCCTGGTCTTTCCTAGATGTGTCCTGCACGTCTAGGATGTGAACAGGGAGGTGAAGTGTGTCTTCTTGGACAGCATAGTCCGAACGGAGCACTGGGGTCCTTTGCATTTCTATGTCTGGTGTCATCACAGAGGACTCCGTTTTGTGTGAGTCACAGACAGATCCCTCAGATGGACAAATGCTGCCTTAGTGTGTTTCCATCCAGTAAAACAGTTCATGTCTTAGGGCTTCAGCACGTGTGAGGTTCAGATTTTCCTTTTTAAAGTGTGCTTTTTTAAGTTTGGGTTACAACATGTATGACTCAGGAAATAAAATGTTTCCATGTAAATTGGCTTTATTTACAGTAGACTTTTCCATTATTACATAAACGTAAATTTGCCTGCCTTTTCTTATTCTCCATCATAATTATTCTTATTCATACTCTTGAAACACATTTGGAACACATTAATATGGAATGGGCACTGAGCCCATGGAGAAGGATTTGCGGTGACTCCAGGACCCACCTGTTGACCCCTGAGGTCCGGCGTTGACCCCTGAGGTCCGGCATTCCTGTCTTCTTGGGGTTGTGCTGCAGGTGCAGTCTGCACAGTCTCAGGAATGGAACTGGAAAGGGCGTTATGTAGGGCAAACAGTGTGTGGCTTGAACTTGAACCACGTGTGGTTCTGCCAAGACCCTCTTGGGATGGGCGTACTTAGAGAGACTGGGGGTGACATGATGGCATGCCGGGATGGTGGCAGATGAGGGAGAGGGTGGAAGTGGAGGCAGGTGGTCTCATGATACTGTTTTGTCTCTGTTTTGGGGAGCATGATTCTGCCTGTGCTTAGGGAAACATGGTACTGTCTCTGGTTAGTGAGTCATGGTCCTCTCTCTGATTAGGAGGTCCTGTCTCTGGTCAGAGGGGCACAGTCCAGTGTCTGGTTGGGGGTGTGGCCCTGTGTCTAGTTGGGGCCCAATCCTGCCTCCAGTTAGGGTCTTTTTTTCCCCCTCCCAAAATAAGAGTCTCGCTCTGTCACGCAGGCTGGAGTACAGTGGTGCAATCTTGACTCACTGCAACCTCTGTCTCCTGGGTTCAAGTGATTCTTGTGCCTCAGACTCCCTAGTAGCTGGGATTACAGGTACACGCCACCAAACTCAGAAAATTTTTGTATTTTTTAGTAGAGATGGGGTTTCACCATGTTAGCAAGGCTAGTCTTGAACTCCCCTCAAGTGCTCCACTTGCCTCAGCCTCCCAAAGTGCTGGGATTGCAGGCATGAGCCACCATGCCCAGCCTTATTTAGGGTCTTTATGCTAGGTGTGTGTTCACTTGGCTTGTAGCCCATTGACCAACAGTTAAACTGGAGGGAAGAGGGCAGAGAAAAAGCTCATAAAGTTTCATGGGAAGCTGGGAGTGTGGAGAGATTGTAAGATGTGCTTGCAGCTTCATCAAAGGGTAGAACAGACCCTGCAGGGAATGGTGTCTCCTCACAGACCAGGTTGTCCAGGATGTCTTTGAGAAATTTCTCTTATCTCAGGCATAATGATGGTAGTAATATTGTGGTAGTAATAATGACACCTCTTCACTGAGCGTGCATTTACGTGCTAGGCAGTATATAATGAACAGGAAGATTCTCATGTAATTCTCACAGTGCCCTGCAGACAGATGAGAAACAGTTCAAGATCCCACAGCTAGCATGGCAGCACTTGTTTCGAGCCTGGATTTGGTTCCCGTGTATGCTGTCAGTCCCTTCTATAAGACACAGGCACACGATGCTGATGGCCATGGTCCACTTCAGAAGTCATCGAAAGGACTGAGCTGCTCCTAGATCCCTGTCCTGCTTAGGGAGGCAGCTGTTCAGTGAAATAAGCACCTTTCTATTTTCTACCGTGTTGTATCCATGGTCCAGCTCTAGGATCTCCTTGCTGGAAAGGGCAGACCACAAGCTAGGTGCCCATTTCCTGAAGGGCTTGGGATGCTCCAGCTTGGAAGAGCCCGTGTATTCTAAGGAACCCTGAGGAGTTCCTCAGGAAGAAGCCTTGCATGTTCTAAGAAGGGGGTGTGACAGCGAGGACCCATGCTTGGTCTTATCTGGAGCCACATTGATATCAAGCATTTGGCATAGGGGTCTAAGCAGTGTCCGGGAATGGAAGAGTTAGAGCAAACTACCCACCCTCCAGAACCATCCTCCACAGCCCTGACCTTCCCAAACAGAAGCCTCAAAGTGGGAAGACGAGAGGGGTCTTAAACGGACTCCTCCCAATTCTACCATCTCTAAGATCTGTAAAGAAGTTAAAAAAATCCTTGGAATTTCTTTTGTAAAATGCAGCTGTCTTGGAAGGACTCTCAAAAAGATTCTGAATAAGCTATAATCATTTAATGAGTGATGACAACATCAAGATGTTTTCAAGAAGGGCCTTCGCCACTGAAAATTCGAGTTGTACAGTGGGACTTTGTAATCCCCAGCCAGCCACGAGCCCCCTCTCTGGAGTCAACAGAGCAGTGTGAGTGAAATGCTACCCTGTTTAGGATGCCTGCCCTTGCTCTTCCAATTTGCACCAAATGTAGATTTGTGCATTAACTTTTTAAAGTCATTGTTGTTGCTCTGTGAATTTAGATTAGAGGACGATCAAGGCAAAAAGTATCCCTGACAAAGTGGACAAAAACCTTAATCAGTGGACCTTCTAGAGTGGAAAAGAAGCAGAAAATAGTTCATAGATCTGTTTTGGGTAGGCTGTACCGTTCCATTATACCTTAGAGATTCCAGTCTTTATGTGTTACTCAGTTTTGCATAAATATAGTAGAAATTATGTAACTATGAATCAGCTTAAAAATTCTAAGTAATCACTGAAAATGAGTTTTTTTAACATTAAAGTGATTAAAAAGAACTCTGAAATTGATATACTGAATGATTTATTGCATGATGTTGTCAACAGTACTAGAAATGCGGCCTCTTTCCATCGGAATAAGTTATTAATTGGGAATGTGATTATACCCTGACAGCTTCCCCCTATTTATGTAAGGAATAGAAAACTGGGGAACTTCACACTTAATTAGATAAGTTGGGATATGCAATATAAGGCTTTTCTTTTATCTGTATCTGTGGGATTTTACAAAAACTCGACTTTGCAGTCAGTTGTATATTGTTTGCTTTAGTTGATTATATTTGAAATGGGTGATTGGAATGCATCTCGTGCCTAGGATAATAATGTGCTATGATCCCAAGTATTACATCCTTAAGAAAAAACCGAAACAACTCCATTTGGCAGTTATGGAACTGTAGACCATGTGAATACTTAGCATATACCCAGAGACAGAAGCGTTGCAATAACCTTGCCACAGAACGAAAAGGTCGTTTTATCTTTACTCTGATGTAATCTGATGCGGTAGAAACATGGAGTGAAATACTTACTTTTATATTAAGTTAGACTTCAGGATTTATTATTTTAGCATTCCTTTTTGAAAAGAAGCTTTCTAAGCCCTCAGCATTAAGCAGCATTTTTCCTCATCACACACGGGTCTGAGCAGGTGACCACGGCTGGGATAGGTGCTCTTGTATTTTGTGCAGGTGGGCTGGCCAGCCATTGGGTGTGTTTTTTCCTAGAGTGAGAAGCACTCTAGGCTGAGATGAGAGCTGGTGAAATGAGTTACATTTCTGTCTCCTGTGATAGGAGCTGCTGTTGCTTCTTTCAAAGGATCAGATTTACATTCTGTTACTAGGTCCTTTAAAAATGTAGTCGAGTGAGATGGACTTCTAACGATTTTTCTGTGGCCTGGATACACACGAAGGGATTAGAAATTACTAATTCACTAATATGAAAATGTGGGCTTCTTTTAAGGAAAAATTCCCTTTGAACATTGACAGAAGTGGGCTTAGGGAAGGGGAAGATGTTGCCTGGATTTTCCACTTAACTCTTGTGACCACTGGAGCATCCTGACTCCCTAGACACAAGTGATGGAAGTTACTTTGTTTCCACTCTAAACACTCCCTCAGGGGGACATTGATGGGCTGGTGGAGGGTGTGTTTCATAGTGACAACTGCATCTTGGGTGGGGAATTTGCTGCTGGTGAAAACCCGGTGCTTTCTCTAAGCCTGGGTGATTGATAAGGGCCTGACATACTCCTTCATTTGGAAAATGGTATCATAGAATTGGCTTCCCAGTGAATAGTGCCTTTTTCCCAAGACCGTAACCAAATATTTTCACAAAGATGTTATATCTCCACGCATGAGCGTTCATTTTGAGATGTCCATTGTAATAGAGTTTAAGTATGAATATGTTTTAAAAATGATTTTAAAATCATTTACAAAAAAAATGTGTTTCAAATAGACGGTGTCTGGCTTTTGTATATAATCATCATAAAAAATGTCTATAATTGTGCTGCTTGCTAATAAACCTACCTGCTTTTAGAAAATCATCCTAAAATGTGTGTGTGCAACAATGGTTTTATAAGTTCATTTTCCTTTGGGGCAGCTACAGCAGTTTTAGGTTTCTTTTTATATCCCTGTGACTCTGGTATTTTTTCAAGGTTGGTTACCAGCTATGGGTTTACTGCAGAAGAAGTAAAAACCACATTATTGAATGGGTGAAATATGCTCTGCAGTCCTTACATATTCATACCAAACTGCAAAGGTATTTGCAAAACCAGACTGCCTTAAGTTAATTTTTGCACAACTTAAAATGACCTTGTCATTGACCAGAATGTATAGGATCCACTGTAGCATGATGACTTTATGCCAGTTCATGAAATGGATGTTCTTTCTGATCTTTGCACCACAGAGTTGTTTACTTTCAGTAAATAAAGTGGCTGCACATGCAGCGCATGCAGATATGCTAGTGGTAGAGTTTCTATCGATCAAAGAAGACGTGCTGGTGTGGGAAGCAGCTGCTCTGATCTTTAGGTGACACTGCTCCAGCAAAACTGCCCTGATTCATAATCACATCAGCTTTCACTTGCTAATAAAAATGCTCCCAAGGAATGGGTCCACCAGTGACAGGTTTTCTAAACAGGCCATGGTGTTACTAACATCATGACATAGAAGAGTTCATGCCTCTTTCTTGCTTCCTTTTCTTGCTGTCTTCTAGGAAAGGCCATTATTTGATGGTCTGTCTTCACAGTTTTAATTAACGGTTGTGTATCTTGGTTCTGATATGCCCGTGTTGTCTCCCAGGAAAACAGTGTTGCAAGTCATCCTCCTTGTGACTGTAGGTTGGAATTGGTCTGCCTGAGGCTGGGCCATGACTGTGACACCATTTACACCCAATAGTCCAGCCACATCTCAGATCTCTGTGGCTGTAGATAAGTAACTGCCTCTCAGGGTACTTGGGAAACTCTGCCAACTGCCTAAGTTGTTTCCAAGCTAGCAAGGTTTTCCCATGCTTTGAGCCTCTCCCCATTTGTCTTCTGCTGGTGGGTCAGAGATCGAAGGAGCAGATGCAGGACTACAGGACTTCCTGCTTCTTGGAAGTGAGTTGCACACTTGTAGAGCGCCTGGTGGGCACCTGAGTGGTAGGCACCCTTTATTGTGTCTGGGTGTCTGTAGAACAGGACCTTTGAGGCAGCACCAATAGTTGGCTCAGAAATGATTATAGAATGAGACACACCCCTCCCTCTGCCTGCTCTGGGCTGTGCATTGGGCCTTCCTTCCCTTTCTGCATGTGTCAGAAAAGGAACCCCCTTCTTCTCCCTGAAGAACATGTGATGGTAGCAGGAGCCTTGAGTCTCAGTCTACAGTGCCTTCTCCCTTGCACATGGACTCCGTGGTTGCAGATACTGGGAAAAAGGGTCGTGGCCTCTCCTCTCCTAGGCCGTCCAGGTGAGGCAAGCGCCAGGACACATGTGCAGATGGGTTAGTATTAGGCTAGTGTCAGCAGGAGAGGCAGGCGCTCAGCCTATCTCCCACTAGGGAGGGGAAGAAGAAAGGAAGAAGGCGCTGATCCCTTGAGGCTGGGGATGTGCACGATGGAAGATCTAGAGAGGAGCTACCTTCCCTGGGCCACGGAGGCAAGATTTACATGCCACAGCTTACTCTGACAACACTCAATGTATTTAGCCGTCTCTTCTGAGGTTATTTAAAAATTAAACCTCAGACACCTCCTGCTGTGAGCCTGTGTGCATTCTAAAATGCCACCATGTCTTCTGGTGGCCAAACTCCATGCCAGGGTGCATGGGTGGGCATGTGTCAGTCCCTCCCCTCCCCAGGCCAGGCCAACTCTGGCTGGTGGGTCAGGCCCAGCCTTTACGATGCTCTTGTCTTCTGCAGACCGATGAAATGCCTATCGGCCCAAACATTCTTCCTTTATTATTCTTTTCTTAGATTACTTTTATCTTCCCCAATTTTTGAGGCCATGAAATAAGTTTAATAGCCACATAAAACATCTTTGATTTTTTATTTAAAAATTAATAAAGAACTTAATGACAAGTATAATAATTTAATCTCTATATGCAATGCCATGTGTACATCTACATAAGGGAACCCTGTGCGTTTTACCTTGCTTTTGTATCAGAATTTTTACTTGAGTCTTTCCAAGAGAAGAATCACCATCTGTCAGTGACGAGTTGCAATTAAACTATGAAATGATTTTGACAAGAGTTTTTTCCGTTTTAAACATACTTTAATTTTTAGGGAGGAATTAGTTTATCTTCAGAAGTTCCTTTTTGACTCTGAACATTTTAATTTTGTTTTCTTTTTGGTCTAGACTGGGTGAAACAGTGACATTATTCTATGTACTAGGATGTCCTCGTGTTGAGACAGATTTGTATTACTGATTAGAAAACTGCTAATACCCTTATTTCAATTTACTGAGATAGTTGGGATTCTTAAAACATAAGGACAGAGAACTTGTTGGAAACATTTTTATAACTTTAGTTAAAAACAGTATAAAAAACATGAAACCCATTTTTAAATGTTTACATGAAACAGTTACACTTCCTTCATGTTATAGGATCAACTTCCTCATTGTTCTTGCACAAAAAATATTTCTCATTTCCTTTTACTGATATTCAGGGATTCAAACCTCATATAGTGTTTCTGCAAAAGATGTGTGTGTGTGCACGTGTGTGTTTTAAATTAAAGCATACAACTGCGGTATTGTTTGAGTGGTCCCCAAAGAATGTTTACATGATATACTCTTCATTTTTTTTCAAGGTCCGATCTCATTACTGATCACTAGGTCCTTGTAGAATCAAAACACTTAGAACTAAAACAGATTTGCTATTGAGTCAGGAGGAAAATACATGGCAAGAAGTAGCTCCAATCTGATAAAAGCAGGTGCGATCCTTTTACCCAGGTCAGCCACTCTGTGTTTGGCATCTAATCGATGAGGTGTGCATGTCAGCACTCTGCTAGATGTGAAACTGCTGGACTGAAACCTCAAGACTAGGTTTTCCTGTATGCTCACAAACTATTCAAAATTTAAGTTGTACAAAAAAAAAAGGCAAAGTGAGATCCCTACTTCCTATTGTGAAAATCAAAAAAATGGATAGACAAAGGCATTAATAGACTAGGGGATTTGATTTCTATAAAAAGATACTTGCAAGGTGCAAAGAAATGAGTGAAAAAATAAAGGAACTAAGATTTACATTGCAATGTGTAATCAAGAGAGAACTCTAAGTGTTACTGTTGATTTAAAAAATATCTAAAAACATTTGATTCACAGCTTTCCCCTAAGTATGTTGTTTAGTACAACTTACTAATAGGTTAAATGTAGGTGACGTTGTCCCTTGGTAGCAGCTAAACTAAACACGCTATTTCTCTTTGAGATGGTCAGGTCTTCCGCCGTTAATACAGAGCATAACGAATTGTATATCATGTCTGGCTGCACTTACCATGGCTAACGGTTTCTCAGAGGATTGATCCACAAAAACACTGTCTGCCATGGCACGGAATGCCTGTGATTCATTGGTGGTTGGATTATCCATCGTGTATCTCTATGTGTGTTCTCAGATTCTTGCCAGAATGTATCATTTGGCCTTTGGGTACCAAAAGATTAAAAATGAGATCTAAGAAAGCTTAGTGTCTGATAGCTCTGACCCTGTCTACTTGTAGCGAGTAAAGGCATATCCTGACTTTGGGGGGACTCCTGGTTGCTGGCCATTTGGAAAATGAGCAGTAAACATGTCGTAAGTCTGGAGATGAAGAGGATGCTAACTTTGAGGTGTCAATGTGACACTGAGATGTGGTCACTTGGCTTAGCGCTATAGCACATGAAGGCAAATATACATATAGTCACATTTTAGAGATTATTCATGGTCTCCGACCACTTGAAAAAGTTGTGCTTTCTCCGGAATTTGATGTGCTGAAGATGGCACTCGCCCCCTGCTTATTTGCAAAATGAAACATAAAAATGAAGTCCTTCGCAAACATAAGGCTTGCTTTTCCTTCTCATTATTAAAAAGAAAATCAAGGCTTGAAAATAAGTATGAGTTATAGCTGTGTACAGGGCGACAGCCTGCCGTCTTGCAGGTTGATAATGTATTACTTGCAGATCAGGGTGGGGGGAAAATTTTTACTTATCATCTTTGACTATGTAAGTTTCATTTCAGATTTTACATCCCACATCAGTGAACTGCAAAGAACAGCTGGCAAGGAGTGACACGGAATACCTTGATTCTGTTAATTATCTGTTGGTACAAAGGCCTTTTTGGTACGCAGGGCGAGAAGTGGGAGGTGCCTGAATGGGCACCACAGTTCCCTCGATCCTATTCATTTTGGAAAAGTATTGACTTAAACTCCAGTGGGTTCTAAAGATGGCCTCGAGACTCCAGACACCGTGAGTGTTAAAGGAACCAGAGTTTCCATCTTCCGTGCTTTTTAGATTCAGTTTTGGATTTTTGCTTGGGAGTTGAGGAGTAAGTCTCCTGAGAGTAAGGCGAAGGTATGACCTGAGTTTCCTCAATAGGGTGGAGTTTTCTCAGAACTGGCTGGAGTTTGTCTTCTTGCTGCTTAAAATCCAGCTCCACACTAGAAAAGAGAGAGAGTGAAGAATTTAGCATTTGATCTTTTCCATATGAAGATCCCTCTTAGTGACAGCAAAATTTGGGCATGGTCAGTGTTTGTTTATAATGTAATTTTATGGTTTAATAATAGCAGTTTGATATACTATGTTTCAGCTGTGTGCTGCCGTGAAGTATTTCAGGTAGGCTCACTTCCTTTGGAAAATAACTTACTTGCTTCTCTCGGTGAATCTTTAACATTGTGTTACTGTGCACAGTTGGTGTATGTATTTGTGGAAATGAAAAATGTGAAATATGAATAACCCCATCGTTTGTCCACAGTCTGTTCACCTGGACTCCATGGAGTGAAATAGAAAACCAAAAGTATGAGTGGGCAGGGGTCACCTTCGTATATCTATACTAAGTGCACGCAAGGTTTGTTCCTGTGCAGTGTGTCACAAGATCAGAGAAATAGATTTCTCTGATCCTCCCACCTAAAACAATTCTGGAAGGAAATGACCTTGGCTGACATTCTCCTTGGCAAAAGCTTATCTGTCTGAAAATCTCATAAGGGCCATAGTGCCCATCGCTGGGGAAAACTGTGTTCATGGAGTCAACACCATTGAACGGTACTCCATCATTACTAACCACAGTTTATTTGGGAGAAGTGTGGGGTGTGTTCAGTAAAGACAACACAAAAGTAAAATCACATCACTCAAGCCACGGCGTGCAAGCACAGAGCCAATGTGGAAGCACATTTGCCAGCAGTGATAATGTTTGTCTTAGAAGATGGTGTGAAAGATGATTTTTGAACTATGTTATTTCTTACAGCATTTCTCCGAAAATTGCTGTCAGCTTGTCTAGAGCCCTCTCTTTTCTCCATGCCTTTGCAAAGGACCACATTTGATCTTCTAACTTTGAGTCTTAACAGGTCCCGTTGGCAATTGGGATAGGACCTCTGGTCCATGCATCATTTTTCTGTGATGATCCCTGCATTGAGGAGCTTTGCTTCCCTTTCCGCTCGCCCTGTCCCTCCTTGGGACCTCTGTGGTCTGGGCCAGGCCTTGGGAGGATTCCGTTCTGTCCTCCTTCCATGTCTGGTCTGGATGCCAGACTAAATGTCAGTAGATTTCAGTAAAGGCTCAGCGTTGATGATAATGCATGAGCTCATAATATTTTATAACCAGTGGAACCATAAACCATTTATAAACATGAAATCCTATTGATTTAGAGAACCATTAATCCTAGACAAATTTTGACATTTGGGAAAGACAAAAACAGCCAAGCTATATTATCTGGAGTTTTAAAACAAGTTCAAGACCCATCTAATGGGCCATTTCACGTTTTAAATCCACTGTTCCATTTTTCTCATTGTCAAAGACTCTAATATTACTCAAAAAATTTAAAAAAAAAATTGTCAGAGAAGTTTTTCGCTAGTAACCTCCTGCTCCCAAAACAAGTTATCCTTTTCCCTTTTTTCAAAGAGCCTATTTGAGTTATGCTCTAATTTATAGGCAGTAGAATAAAATCTCATGAATTGAAGTCTTGCTAATCCAGTGATGTGATGATGGAGGCGTAGTCCCTCTTAAGGACAATTGTGGAAAGTGTAATCTAAGGCTATACTGCATTAATGAAATTCGGGCCTCAGTTCTGTGATGTGGTGCATTAGAAGGACATGGGATTTCTGCCCTGCCTCTTCCACCTGATGCTGGTTTGGGAGTCGGGGGCTCGTTAAGCTTCAATTCTTTCACTTCAAGGAGAGATAATAGTTCCTTCCCTGGCTATCGTAATTGCTGAACTGTGGTAACAGTCTCTCCCCACCAAAGAATGCCCATGGATGAGCCTCCTAAAGTATAAGATGCAATTTAAATATTATTGTACCATTATTATCTGTTGATCACTAATCTTATAATGGAAACAAGAGCTAAGTAATAAAGATATCTATTGGAGATCTCTTCAACTTGGACATTTAACAAGGAAAACAGGAGCCTGTCAATCGAACCTGTGAATATATGGTATGTTAGGTACAGGAGCGTAATTTTACCACGGTGCTTCGGTAATATCGAAGCTGTGTTCTCCAGATCGTAACCCTTTCAACAGCCCCAGATTGGTTTTGGGTTATTAAAACGAGAGAAGGTGCTAGCATCTCCTAGGCTAACAGTACAATTCTGGCTACCTGTAATTATTGAATTCCCATTAAGCAACTACATTGGGAATCCTGTTATTAACCAATTTATCACACCAAGGAACCATGTAATCACAGAATAATCTAATCTGAGTTCTTGTTAACAGAATGACTTGATTATCTGTCGAGTTGATTCCTGTTTGCACTCCCCATTACGCTGCCCTGGGAATCTGCAACCAGAGGCAGGTTCCTTGGTAGAGGGCACTAGTGAGTCTGTGAGTGCCCACTTGGAAACGCCCGCAGTGGTGGCCAGCGAGTTGACCCTGAGGTCCGCCCCCCAGCCCATCTCCCCATCTGTCACATGTGAGTTGCAGTGGATTTGCGTGTGGGATGATGCCGGTGTACCAGCCAGGCAACGTGTGCAGAGGTGTGAAGGAATAATGTGCATTGTTCTGGACACTGCTTCCTGCTCAAGGACTTTTCTTGGGGAACCACACCAGGTCTCTAGGTTGAGTTTGACACACCGAGTCTCTGGGTTGAGTCTGAAGCAGAAACCTGACTGGAGGGGACAGCATCAGAAGGTTAACAGTCTGGGCAACTGGCTGACATCAAACAAAGGTCCTTTTAGTCTTAATAGCTAAATGGATCAAAAGGCAGCAACACCTGCTCTTCTGGTCAGAGTAGTGGCCTTGGAGAAAAGCTGCTGCTAGATGTTCCAGGGCACTGGGACTGCCCTGCACATAGACCTCCCTCTGTATTTGAGCCAGCAGCTTGTCCAGATAGTGCTTGGGGGCCTGCCTGATGGAGGGGCCGTGACTCTTGCTTCAGTTTTCCCTTCCTGCTGCCTGGCAGACCAGTGGTAGGAGGGTTGGTTGCCCTACTGGGGGCCACATCTTTTTCCGCTGCTGCCTGCTTCATGGTTATCACTTTCTCCCCGCCTGAAACACCTTTCTGGGCTCATGGCATGGCTGGCACTCCTTGGTCCACTGTTTCTCAGGTCCACATAACCTCCTTGTTGTCTGACCACCTTCCGAAAGGTGGCCCAATCCATCCTTCCTTATTTGTTTCTGCACTAACCACAAATAATTATTCGTTCCCATATTACTTGCCTTCATCTTCCTAAATGCATTCTTCTCGAATGCAGGCATCATAACCAGGGGATGCCATGCCGTCATCCTCTTTCTGTTCCCAGCAACTGCAGCAGGGGCTGGGTCCTGGCAGTTGCCTAATATTGCTAGAATTAATGAATGAGAACAGAGTCTTGAAAAGGCAAATTCTGGCCAGGCACGGTGGCTCACGCCTGTAATCCTGGCGCTTTGGGAGGGCGAAGGGGGCGGGTCACTTGAGATCAGGAGTTCGAGACCAGCCTGACCAACATAGTGAAACCCCATCTGTACTAAAAATACAAAATTTAGCTGGATGTAATGGTGCATGTCTGTAATCCCAGCTACTCGGGGAGGCGGAGGTTGCAGTGAGCTGAGATCGTGCCACTGCACTCCACCCTGGGCAACAAAGTGAGACTCTGTCTTGAAGGAAAAAAAACAAAAAAAACAAAAGAGGCAAATTCTACCTCACTTTTAGTCCCAGTTGCCCAGGTCTGCTTTATTTTGGCCAAAAATTATGTTGCGTCCTCCCACAATGAGACCCCTGCCTTGCCACAAACAAATAGAGCTCTGCCTGGAGGCAGCGTCAGAACCACTCCAGATGGAGTCTGTGGCCTGGTTCCATTCTATCAGAACTTATCGAAGATCCTGAAACATTTTCTGCAAGACACACTCCGGGATCTTTTTGGAGCCTGGCTCTTCTAGGATTCTACAGTAAGATCTTGGATAGGATGAGTGGGGCCAGCAGGGTCTGCTTGTGAGTAACCAGCTGCCACTGTCGCTGTGCTAAGGGGGAGCCTGAGTGTTACTTTATCCCCTTTTCACTTTCCTGTGGATAGAAGGTGGAGGTCTAGCCCTATGTTTTCTGGGCGACGTTTGTTCTGAGCACCATCATGGTCCCAGGCCTCCAGACGTGCTGTATGGACCTGCTTTCCCAGGGCGGCTCCAGTGCAGGGGCTCATTCTACAGCCACACAGGCACATGGGAAGCCGGGGCTCCAAACCTTGTTGTGGTTTCTCAGGACTCTGGCTGTGGCTTTGCACAGCCCCCCTGCAACCTCCCAGGCCTCTCTCCAGCAGCTCAGGAGGCAGGAAGCCTAGGGTGGTGCTGCTGCCTCCTGCTGGAAGGATCTGGTGTCGGTAATGCATGGGCAGGGGAGTGTCCCTGTCATGAGGAATTCTGACTCCTGGGGAGGAGCAGCAACCTGGAAAAAGTCCTGATTCTTGAGATTCAAAGCACGAGTCTGAAGCAGCTGGAGCCAGGTCAGCCTTACCTGTGCGGGGTGTTCTGTCCTACAAACACCTCAAACACAGGCTGCAGAGTTTGCTGGGTGAGAAGGGAAGATCCCTGGACGGCTGGGGATGTTGACAAGACACGAATCCCTGGGGACGGTCGGGATTTACCTTTGTAGCCCTCTCCCGCCTGCACCTGCATTCTCCCTCCAGATAAGGGAATCATCCACCCAAACACTCTGTGCCCTGGGGCTGTGTCGCCCTCGCTGTGCTCTTGGCAATGCCCTGTGATGCATGATTAAAGCAACTGAGAGATTTAATTTCTTGGTTGTCTTTCCCTTTTCAAAATGAAAGTTTTAAGTGTGGGAACTTTCTTACAACATGATTATTCTGTACATTTCCAAAGAAAGAAGAATGTGCCCTACATCTCGGGCTGCTCTCCAGCCTGCACCCAAGCTGCTTTTCTTCCCAGAGACTGTGCTAGGCTTTGTAGTAACACTCCTCCCCGCTGCCGCATGCGATTTTGCAGAGCGGCATCCTTCTTGCCTCTCCAGCTTATTCTCTGTTTGTCTCATGCTCCTATAAATACTCAGGCCCTGCCACAGTTTCTTTAGCAAGCTGTCACCGAATCCTCAAGATCATTTAAGAGGAACACGTTTTTAAAGTTGCCTTCTCCAGTCGCCTGTGTGTATCAGTTAAGAGTTAAAAGCAGGACAGTCTGGAGCCCTGGAGCTTGCTTGTTTTCTGGAAGGGAAGAAAGCCCTTAGTCTTTGGGGTCTCCAGCCTTGACAGGGGCGTGTGGCTCAGTGGCCAGCAGGTCAGAGGCCTCTGCCTTTCATTCTCTTTGAATTAGATCTCGGAGGCTCCCCAGTACTCACTGTGGCTCTGCGCTGACTCACGCTCTGCCTCTGTGGCTAAATCACCTCACCTTGGGGACCTGAGTGTGCTTGGCTGTAAGTGATGGCTGCGATGTGTTCCCACTTCACACAGGGGTCTCCTGGAACAAGGCCGAGGCCCAGGAGGGCAGGCGCACCAGGATATGGGCTGGCTTTTATTGTGTAGCTTTGGATAGGACCAGCCACGTCCCCAAAGCACAACAATTTATGTCAGCTGACATCAGTGCCAACTGGCCAGTTTTATGTGAGCGCCATGGGCAACACCAGCATTGTCCAGAGGAAGCTGAAAGTTGGGGTCCCAATCCCAGGCTTCGCTCTCCCCCTTGCATGAGAGGTGAATTTGGGCAAGTCCTTTCTGGGCCTTGGTTTATGGATGTGACCCTGGCCACCTCTGCAGGCTATGTAAGAACCAGGACCCCAAGTATTTGTTGTTCTCTTCTGAACACATCTCCGTGTGCGTATCTAAGGGCCACTGGAAAGCCAGCATGTCCAGAACCAGATCTTTCCCCCCGCCTGCATCTCTGTCCTTCCAGACTCAGCCTGCAGCCCCCATTCACCGCCCCGGACGACTGCAGACCCTGGAATCTAGCTCGACTTGCTCCTCCTGCCTCTGCATCCCTGGGTCGAGTGGATTTACCCTCAAAACACCCGTTGTCCTTCCTTTCCACCCACCTTCCACTGCTCTAGTCCAGAACTCCAGCAGTTTTCTCCTTGGCCATTGGAACAGCTTAGTCTCCCTCAGTCTGTACTCTCTCCCACTCCAGTTACCAGAGTCACCTTAGGAAGACTGGCAAACTCCTTCTCAAATCCCTGCTTATCCTTGAAAACCTAGGTGACACATCACCCCTTCTTTCTGTGGATTTTCTAGAATAACGAAGTCCACCCTCCTTCCTGCCTCATCCACACACCGCTGGGATGTTACTGCTCTGGCAGCATTGTCTCTAGGTTTCTACAAGAGCCTGTCTGCTGTGGGATCACAGCTGTTTTCCCCAGGTCTGTGAACTCAGAGGGATGGACCATGTTTAAATTCGTCTTTCGTCTGCAGTGTATTTAACACAGTGCCGGCTCCGAACCTGCTCTATTTGTTTGTTGAATTGCAATAAACTGATGAACTGAACCAAATCCTTTCACTTCTAATCTCAGCAAAGTGCTGCTGCCCTATTTTCTGTTTTCATTTAAAATATATACATTTGTATAATTCTATTTATTCTGTCTATATACTTTGTTATATACTATTCCTATATTATGTACCTATATTATATATATTATGCATGGATCTCATCCTAATAGTTTAAAATATCAGTGATTTGTAGTTACTAGCTTTTCAACACTTCAAACATAGAAATGATTCCCTGTAACTTCGTATCCTTCCTTTACCACTATTTTACGTAGTTGGTGCCTTAATCAATGTTTACGGTATCACTGTAGGGCTTAAAATATCAGAATAAATGGCTCATCCATGACATTGACACTCAAACTATAAGATCTGTCCCCTTGTCCTGGTATGCTGTGAACAAGCAATTACGATTATAGTTTTTTCAAAAGAGCATTAGCCAGATACCCTAGCTATATATTTTACTACAAAGGATCCAAAGTTATAATTAGACGATGAGCTGAGCTTTCTGAATGCATCTTGGATGTTTTCCCTGACCATACTGGAGACCTTGCTTGACTGACGCTCATCCTAGGCGCCTGTCCTACCTGCGGCGCGCTCTGCAGTGCACCTGCGGCTCTGGGGTCTAAGCCTCATCTAGGTGCCTGGGTCTGAGGGCAGGTCAGATGCACAGGGGTTAGAGAACCTGGCATCCCATAAATAGTGTCACTGAGGAGCAGAGGCAGACCCAAGTCATTTGGAAAGCCTCTGCCCATCGTAAGTTCTCCATGAGGAAAGTCACTCCATGACTAACGGCACTGCCACGTGTCTAGGAAGCATATCTTATGCCATCCCCCTAGGAAGCCAGGAAGATGGGTCGTGATAATCGGAGGGGTCAGTCCTTTCTTAGACGTAGCCTGGAGTACACTGCTGTTCCTGACCTCAGCGAAGAGCAGCCAGTTTTCCGACTTTGGTCAGAAACTGTGTTATAACTGCCTTGAAAAGGCAGGGCTGTTGTCCTCCTGTTCCAAGCTGGTTGCTGTGAGTCCCTCATGGCCAACCCAACCCTGAGTGGGCTCCCATGACCAGGACCATCACCTCGCCTGCCCATCTCCTTTCGAAGATGGGAGTGTGTCTGTCTAGAGAGACGGGTGATGTCCCAGGCTCCCAGTGTTGGAGGGAAGGCTACAAAGCCACCCTGCCTCCCTGGGCCACCAGCCTGGAACCCTCGTTCTTAGATGTGGTCAGGGCCTCCCATTCCATCCTGATACCCGCTGAGAGCATCATCTCCACTAAATGCAGCAGTGATAGTTCTCATCACACACGGAAACCATTAGCTGCTTGTGTGTGTCGTCTGGTGTCACCAGTGACTGGTCTAAACGTCAGCCTGCGCATTCCTCCAGGAGGTCCCTTCTCAAACAGGTTCTTTCAAGACGCCTCTCTGAGGAAGGTCCCGCACCACTGAATTCCCTAGTCACTCTATTCCCCATGGAATTTCCTATGACCTAGCCTGGGACATAGTGACCAGGACTGCATCCCGTATTGACCCCCAGAAAAATCTCCATACTCCTCTAAAACGGAATTATCTTTATCTTCCCATGAAACTGACAGCGTAGCCCCCTCATGCTATTTTGGACATTGGTAAATGCCTCCTTAACTTTGACCCTGGGGTATAACCAAAGGCTGCGACTATCAGTATAATTAGCCTTTCTCTGCTAATAAATTTTAACGAATTGTTCCACAAATAATATGTTGAGGTGGCTAATCAGTTTTCAGTTTTATGGCTGTAACGAGTTTTATAGCACCTAAATAAGAGAATTAAGGTGTTACTAAACATTAGTAAAAATGACTAAACCTAAATCCATACATATGTGAGGGATATAAATAATATATTTTTAGATTTCAAATAGAAAAGAAAAAACTTGGATTATTAGCTTTGGGAATTTTCAAGAAGAATTTTGAGGTCTGTCAAAATCATTCTTTTTTCCTGACTTCATTAAACAAAAATATTTCCTGACCCAGACTAACATTGTGTAAGGTGTTACTCAGGGATTCCTTTCGTCATCTTCCCACCCTGTCACTCACGGTAAATACTAGAAACGGAGCGCTAAACATTAGGCAAAAGGCAAACTTCCCCCACCTCAGTTCATGCTGCTAAAGAACTTAATATGCACAAGTGGTGGTCACTGAAGCAAGGCTGGAAAGGGCACTTCCATAAAGAGATAATCGCTGAATGACAAAGGCTGCAGAGACTCCACTCCAAGTGGGCTCCGGACAGGCTGGAATTGGCACGGATTCTGCATACAAATGCAATTACCACTCTTAACAATAGGACTCCATTAGTCAGGAGGCGCCTGGTTCTGCCGGCTGTCTTGATCGTGCACTACCCTGACCAGCTTTCTTTTTGCAATACACTCAGAATCAGTGAAGGACCGGTGTGTGTGATTTTATCTAGAACTCTTTGCACCCTCTGTTTTGTGGTCTTATTGGTGTTGCAATAAATTACCAAGGATGATGTGAGAAAATGCAACCCATGACTTTTGTGAATTCTTCATTTAATCTCATAATACTAGATATTTTCCTCATCTTTCCTGAAATCTTCCAGTCATTTGGGGGAGGCACTTGCCCTCTTTTGGAGCTTCCTACTTGAGAAGCCGTCAAAAATTGTGTTGGACTGGGATGTTCTCCAGCTGCTCCAACGGGGAGTGTTCACGGGTCGTGAGGTTTCCCGTCCATCCTTGGGGATGCGCTGGCTGTTTCTCCTCCTAGTTCCTGCCAGTTGTTCCCAACTCTCTAGCCTGGAGGGCTCTAGAGAGGCCATCCAAATCCTCCCTAACCTGGCCTCCCTCCACAATTGTCTTTTCTTTGGAGTCTGCTTTGCCAGGTCAGGCACCCTGGCTTCCTTAACCTCCTCCTCACCTGCCTTTTACGTCCTGCACCTGTGGTTCCCACCTTCAGTACAGAGGGCTCCCTCTCACCACAGCTCTGTCCTGACCCTCAGCCCAGGGTCCCAGGGCAAGGGGCATGCATGGAGTTGTCTGCAGCAGCTTCACACTCCTCCCAGTCTCCCAGCGCCTGGTGCAGAGCTTGTCCTTAGGAGGTCCCTTGAAAAACGCCTGTTCAATTAATGCCCATTGGGACCCCAAATGGAAAGGGCTAAGACATTTTTATCAAAGTGGTTGTTTAAAATTCCACCTGTCCTTGGCTGGGCATGGTGGCTCATGCCTGTAATCCCAGCACTTCGGGAAGTTGAGGCGGGTGGATCACGAGGTCAGGAGTTTGAGAACAGCCTGGCCAATATGATGAAACCCCATCTCTACTAAAAATACAAAAATTAGCCAGGCATGGTGGTGCACGCACGTAGTCCCAGCTACTCTGGAGGCTGAGGCAGAAGAATTGCTTCAACCCAGGAGGCGGAGGTTGCAGTGAGCCGAGATTGCACCACTGCACTCCGGCCTGGGCAACAGAGTGAGATCCTGTCTCAAAAAAAAAAAAAAAAAAAAAAAATTCCACCTGTCCTTGACCATCATATCAAATGGTGAAAGCATGGCGTACACAGCAAGGCATTTCACAAGCTCCTCCTCTGTGTGTCAGACAAGTGGCATGGAGTCTTATGGCATTCCCAACCAGTCAGGTTCCAAGCCCACTCATTGATCCACTGCAGAATTATTAGTGTCACTCGAGGCCACTTTGTGTGGTGGCTGTGATGATCCAGAAATGAAGCAGGCACAGCGTGCTCCAGGAGGATGTGGTCACTCAGGGCTTGGAACTAATGGTAGGAATTCTACCATTTTACAACAAGATTCTAAATTCTGGGAAAGATGCTGTTTAATGAATCTGAGTCAGAATTCCTGTTATCTTTTAAATATTGCTTGCATCTCCAAAAGCCTTTGGATTGCAGTTGGTCCATGTTATTTTCATGAAAATGTACAAATTAGAATTCAGGCCATTTTGTTGCAGTACTATTTTACAAATTAACCATTTCAGCAAAGGAGAGAATGGCTGGTTTGCAATGATATGTTTCATTGTTCCTTTCTGAAACCACATCTGAACAAAAGGTGAATCATCAGTGGTGTGACTCATCAGATTAGTCTGACAAAAGAATTACCAAAATAGGGCTGGAGAGAAGAAATTTCAACTGCTTATGAGCAAAGATTATATTAGTAATTTATCCATAAAACATTTTCTGAAATAATTACAGCATATTGTGACAAGAAATATGGAAGATAAGCCAGAAAAGTTTTACTAAAGAAAACGGAAACTGGAATCTCTTTTAATCATCTTTCATGCTGAGATGGTTTTAATTAGAGTGGCACAGTTGGTCTAGATCACAACCGAAGGGATGTCTGTCATCTTAGAAAACAATGTAGCTGTGTCAACCATCTCAAAATTTGTCAAAAATATCACTTGTGGTACTTGGAGTTTCAGTGGTCTAGGAGGAAGCCCATCAATCCTCTGCCGAAGAAGGGTTACTCAGCTCTGAGTCAGTAGATTTGCCAATAAGGGAGAGGTGTTTTCCCGCTGAGAAATGCCTTGTGACTCTCCACACTTGCACCCTTCTGTGCACTGTCTCTGGAAGCCCATAGTTCCATCCCTTGCATAATTGTAAGAAGCAGTTCCTGGGATTTCAGATCTGGAAGGGACCCTGATGATGCCTTAGTGCGACCCCAGAGGACCCGGAGACTGAACAGACACCCCACCCAAGAGAGAGGGCAGAAGCTCAGCCCTAACCTTGCAAGTACACGGCAGGCCTTCACGGGCTGATGGTTCTCACCTTTCACTTGTTGTACTGGTGGTTTTTTTCCTCCCTGAAATTGCATCAAGACCTTTTGTCCCTTTGATGCTTTTTCCTAGTCCTCTGTATTTCCAGGACAGAATGATTTTTCATAGAGAAATATGTACCACCTCCCATGGCAAAGGTACACATTTATTACAAGGCTGTGCTGCTAAAGCCCCAGGCAGCCAGGTCTTGAACACAGTATCCTCTTCATCTCCCTGGGCCAGGCATTACTGGAAACACGGTGGACAGCTATGCTGCTTGGAAAGGGTAATTGGATTTCGAGTGAAAAGCAGTGTTTAAATGCAAGACAGGCAGGGTCAAATTCATTGCCCTCCAGGGCTTTTGGCCTTCCAGAAAGCAGGGTATGACAAATTACAGTGTGTGAACACTGGCAGCTGTGATGGCCCCACCTGTTCTCAAGCCTCTGGGACAACCACAGTCATGTGACATTTTAAGATTTATTTTGAAATTCCTTTAAGCTACCCAATCCCAGGGTGTTCCAGGCATCCCATGGTGCACATGGAGAAGTGGGTTGTATTGGTGGTGTAGGGACTGACAGCAAAGTTCCTGAGCTCCCGGACTGAAGCCCTTGCAACTAAGAGCCAGGCTTTGATCCGACTGCAGGGACTGTGACCTGAGCTACACTTTCCCCTGCTGCTGGGATTGTATCTCTACAGATTTGTATGCAGGAATTCAAGGAGGACTTGCCTGTAAGTTTTCATGTGAGAACAAGACATGGACTTAGATTTGTAAAGCCTTTGAAATTTGGAGACGCCCTCTGGCTCACTGTGAGTCTATACTTCCGCGATGCTGTGGCCCCCCATGTGCACTGCTACTGGGTCACCTGAATCGGTGATTCTTCCTGCTCAAGGACTCACTGGGTTTTGAACAGTTTTCTACCAAAGAAACTTCTATTCTTAAGCTTCTGACATTTGGGGGTTGACTCACAGGACTGACTGCAAGCTGCGAAGTCATCCAGCTCAATCCCCATTGCTTACCCTCCCCTTTCTCTTTGCTCAGTGGGACCCTGAGGGAAGTTACCTGTCCCTGTGTATCAGCAACTCTCAGCCACCGCGGCAGAATCAGACAGACCTGAGGCTTCCCAGAGCCAGTCCAAGTATCTGTTCCTCCTAGTATACCAGTGTTTGGTAGTCAGATAGGATTACATAAGCCCTCTTAGCTGACATAGTAGATTAACCACATGGCCCTGGCCTTTCATGCTGTAAGTGGTGCACCCATGATGTTGGCACCCTTACGCGACTGACTGCTCAGTCTTTGTCCTGTGACTCTCTGTTCTTACTTCTCAAGTTTCATGCTTACCGAGAGGATGCTAGATTTGTTCCTGGACCTGTTTATACAATTAGTACCCACTATTGAAATGATGTGATTATTGAATGTCATGCAAACCAATAAGGCATGAGAAGATAGTCATTGCTGTGAGTTCAATGCTTTGGAAAGAGTGGGCTACCACAAAATATTCAATGAAAAAGGTAGGGACAGGCCAAGTATGGATTCAGAAGGATTCTGATCTCAGATTCTGCCACCTTACTTTGCTCCACTTTAAAGACAGGAAAATTGGTGTGACTCATGGCGGATAACTTGGAACTGTAGTGGGGGTGCCCACATTCAAAGAAAACATCTGGGCCCCACCTCTGAAGGCTGCCCTAACTTGAAGTCATTTAAATGTAAGATTTCAATTCATGCGATTCAAATTAAAATAACATGTTTAAGTTAGGTACATGTCATTTTTTTATGATTTCCCCATTGATTGGTTTTTCAATTAATGGACCAGAAGTGAGCTTTCACTCCCTTTATCATCTCTTCCTGTAGACCTCAGAAAACTCTTATCCAACATAATAACTGCCTTAAGAGTAATTGTTAAACTTTAATTATTTCCGTTATAACATGATAGGGAATTTAGGAAGCAGCATTTGATGAGCTCTCTATGTTCAACTTGGTAGTCATAGTGCAGTCTTTATTTGAATACTGGTTCATTTCTTGAGTTTCACACTAGTTTGTTTCATTGACAGGACTCAATGAAATAAAGGCTTTGGGAGGCAGTGGGAATCCAGCCGAAATATTACTCTGCAGACGTCCTGGGACCAAAAGCCTTCCAGGGTAACTTCTGTTTGCAGCAGAAGTTTGGCTGTTGTAGGGATGTTTTGTCATTGTGATCACTCCAAAGGGAGTGATTTTACAAATCAGGAAAGAAAGATCTAAAATTCCACTTTTCCTCAAACACTACCTCTTCCAGGATGCTTCTCCCATTTATAAGGGGGTGACAGTTGGGTCTGCTGGCTATCAAGGGCCACATCTCTGTTCAGTTTCTGAGGATACCACCAAAATCACCCGTCTGTAAAATTGCATCTGCAGTAAAACTCTCAATGAGTAGTCATGCATTTTCCCTGTTCATACGAGATAATCAGAGCAATCACAGTGCCTCAGCCTCTACCTAGTGAGTCTTCCTAAATCTTGGCAAATTCCTGTAGTGCTTGGTCACTCCCAGTTCTTTTAGCAGGTGGACCAGTGGCTGTTGTATTGGGATTCATGTAGAGTGGTGGTTGAGCCAGTTCAAAACAGTGACCACTCGAGTAATTCCTGAAAAGGCAGATTTCTGCCCTTCAGAGACTTACTCAGTCACTTTTAATATCACTTTTTACAGGAGTGAGTTCTGGATTTAGAGCTAAATTCATTTAAATTATTTCAGTTACATTAGACAGTATTCATATATATATATATATATATATCACAGTTTCTTTATCCACTCATTGATTGATGGGCATTTGGGTTGGTTCCACAATTTTGCAGTTGTGAATTGTGCTGCTATAAACATGCATGTTCA
>NW_016819184.1:2614926-2646125 GCF_001698545.2 Rhinopithecus bieti | reverse complement strand
TATATATTTTTTTTTTTTTTTTTCCGATCACCCACAGAATATTACACAGGTTTAGGCTGAACAGCTCATTCTCTGAACCTACCCTGGATGTCTTGACTCACTGTTGCTTGGTTGCGTTAAAGACAGTATGAACTTTAGCTCCCAAAGTGACAGAAGCTGAACTCTGAGTATATGCTGGGTCATCTGCACTCTGCACTTCCTAACGTACTGATGTTAGTGAAGGGTAGTTTTGGGTCAGCATTATAACCTTTCATTGTTGATTCAAAATTCTCTTTTGCAATATGAGTGGAGTGAAAAGTTTCCCATTAAACAAACTTCTCTGATCTGTTGCTATCATTGAGTTTCTAATTTGGAGGAATTGTTGAAGAAAAGACCTGCATGGATGCCTCATTTTAACCTCCTCATTGGCAATTGCCAAGAACAGCCAGCAGCTTGGTGTGCCATGCCAGGCTGCTGCAGGGGCCCCTCCTCCCTTCCTTCTGCCAGGAGGCCTTACTAGTTTGTGTGTGCGTCTTACAACACTCTAAGGTGGGGGTGGTTTCGGTAAGGTAGGCTTTTTCAGCCTCAGTACCATTGACATTTGGGACTGGATAGCTCTTGGTTGGGGGGCTGCCCTGTGCAGGCAGCATAGAATGTCAGCAGCATTCCTGGCCTCTACCTGCTAGATAACCAGCAGCAGCTCCTCAGTTGTGGGCAACTGAAAACGTCTTCTTCCAGACTTTGCAAATGGCCCAGTGATTGAGAACCTCTGCGGTTAAGGAATGTGCTAATGTGGACTTCGGTGCCCATCTCTATCTGTGGTTTCTTCTGCCTCCTCTGAGACAAGGTCTCCAGGTGACCCAACTTTGCTTTTGCTTTTAAGGATCCTGGGCCGGAGGCTGGGATGCTCTGTCTGGATCGGAGGCATAGATGGCCAGATCTAGGCTTTCCCTTGGGGGAGAACCCTGATGGGTTCAAGATTGTGTAACCTCAAGCCTCTTTGCTCTCCCCATGTCTGTGTTCTTAATGTAGAGGACAGTAACTTTGAGCAACTTTTTAGAGGGTGTTTGGTTTGATAATTGTTTTTTGATAATTTGGTGGATCACTAAAATTATTCTCCAGTCTAAACTTTAAAAAAAAAGAACTTGTAACATTTCTCACTACTTTTATATTTTGTTTGTGAAAAATTACATTTGCAAAAGAAAAGAAAAAGGATAGCAATCCTTCTGAAGGTTTTGACTATATCTTAAAATCCTAAATTACTGATGAAAGCCAAACACAGCTTCTTCCTGTTGGGAGTTTCTGCTGTATTCTTGTTGATGACAGTCATACAAACAAACTTCAAATTAAAAACCACAAGGAACAGCTGTAGGGGCTCTGGAGAGAGTATTCTGCCCCGGGACAGGCAAGCGGCACAATCCTTGAGAGTTCCCAGGAAATAAAATGCCACGTTTGGTGTGAGCAGCTCAGGTCTTTCCATGACATTCCTAGCACATATGGTGTGGTTTCGAGCCTTTGATCTATACCCTCTGAAGGGAATCTATTTTACAGCCTTTCCAGAACACACAGCCCAGGGCTCATGGCTATCAATACCAAGGGAGCAACCCATCAAATTTATACCAATTCTTGAAACCACTAAGATACATTTGCAAGATAAATGGGTTCAAGCTCTCCCACATCCCATGGTTCTATACTTGGGGTGGAGTATTTAGAGGTAGCTTAGAATT
Organism: Rhinopithecus bieti; assembly: GCF_001698545.2. Lineage (NCBI taxonomy): Eukaryota > Metazoa > Chordata > Mammalia > Primates > Cercopithecidae > Rhinopithecus > Rhinopithecus bieti. The sequence continues at coordinate 2,644,419 of NW_016819184.1, read as the reverse complement.
ACAATCAAGTAAGGTCCTTCACTTTTTGTCTGATAGAATCATCCCGGCATGGCCCCAGATTGTTCTTGCATTTGTGGGTAAACATCATTTGTCACTCATAATAAGAAAGTGGGAAGAGGAGAACGTTAACATACCTATAGATAATACATGCACTGTTCCTGCATGTGTCACAATTAGCTGTGTCTTGCCCCGTCCGATATGAAAGCCTACAAGATAAGAACAGGAGAGCATTACAAGCGGTGGCTGGGGGTCACTGGCTTTATAGAGCAGATGCCTCAAATCAGATGCCTTCCCAATGCCAAGCTCATCATGGTCATGGAAATTGATTAATGCGTGTTTCCCAGTTTGCTCCTGTCTCTGCTTTCCTTGTACAGAACCAATGCAACACTACAGCTAAGATGGTATTTAAATTTAGAAGTGAACATAAGCTCCTGGATGAAGTAAATCATATAATTTTGTTATAAGCACAGGGAATTTCGGATGTTTCAATGCAGATTTATGGTGTTTTGAAGAAACTTTGAGGAAAAACCAACCACAGATACATATGCTGACTCCATGGCTTAGGTTTGCTCTACCCCCGCCTGTCCTGCTAGAACCCGGACTGGCTAAGTGCAGCCTGCAGGCCAAATCCCGCTGGGGCCTGGTTTTGTCCAGCAAACTAAGAATGGATTTTACATTTTAAGTGCTTGAAAAGAAATTGAAAGCATGTCATATTTGTGATACATGGAAATGATCTGAAATTCAAATTTCAGTGTCCATGAATAAAGTTTTTACTTTTGTCAATAAAATGGTGAAAATTTTTATGAAAATACCTGTTTCTAGTATCCTCAATTTTGCCTCTTGGTCTGCAAATCCCTGAACATTTACTCTCTGGCTCTTTAGAGAAAAAAAAAAAAATTCCAAGCCTTATGTTAGAATGTCTTCCTGTCATTGCCATAGCTTCTGAATTACTTTCCCTGGCTTTATTCTCTGCTGAGTTCTGTCAGACCCCCGAGGCCAGGCAGATTTTGGCCTTTGTGGGGGAGGTTGCTGATTCTCCCCCCTAGTTAAAAAATTAACAATAATAACCTTGGGGTCTTTCTGTAGTATATTGTTGAAGGTTGTATAAACATAAAGGGGTTGATGATGAGAATTTTCTGGACCAGGCTGGAGTTGCCTTGGCTATTTCTTGGTCCAGCCACCCAGGAACAGTTGGGGGGTGTTTTGTGCTCTCACGGTTTCTCCTATTTCATCCAGCCTTTCCTCTCTGACATTTTTAACATGCAGATTTGTATTTTCTGAATATTATTTTATGTCCAGGCACAGAAATGATAATGGGAATGTTAAATTTGTGGCAGGAGAAAAGCTTCCATCTGAATTGGCTTATAAACACTTTGGGGGCAAATTTCCATGTACAGAGCTACTCACCAGAGTAACAGTGTGCACAGAAGGTCTTCTGTCAACATTGCTAGTCAGTATTTTTTATCCCCTTTGCTATGTAAACTTCTCTGCATCATGGGTTCTAAATTGAAAATAACTTGTTTTCCTCATTATATTTTGTGTTACATCAACATTTGACAAAAGGATTGTCTGCTACATGCCATGATTGTCTCAGTGGGCTTGCAAAACTCAGACCTGACCTCTCAGTTCTGTGCAGTTCATTGATCAAGTGACCATATTCTGCTCCAAAGTGTTGCCAAGCACTTCCTGTGATTCATCATATTTCAACCGGAATTGGAGTGACAGTATGGCTGTCTCTATTGTCTTCTCATCATCACCTCCCACATTGGGCGCCTTTGGAACCCCACATCAGGCCGTTCCATTCTCCCGTTGGCTTTGTCAAGGGAGACGGGGATGAACAGCCTGTGCCCTCCCTTCCCCTTGTTCCTCATCAGACACGGTGATTTTTCAGTCCTTACCCCTTTCCTCCTCATGGCAAGCCCCAAGAATGCATTCCTCCTGCACCTTCCCACCTGGCTCCGGATTTGTCCACCCCATGCCAAGACTCTTCCACATGGTGACATCACTCTTCTCCCTTCTTTCTTGCCCTATATAGACTTATAGCCTTTTTCCATCAGCTAATTCTACTGGAGCTTGGCTCTAAGCTCAGTGCTGACCAAGGTCATTTTGCACAGTGAAATAAGTGCCATCCTTGAGCTCAGGTGCTACCACGGTCCATGCTGAATGTGTTGTTAAACCGTTGGCTTGGGTTGCATATGAGGTACTGCGCTACTATTGTGTTGTGTTGGTGGGTATAAACCTACAGTCAGGAGAAAGAGTACCTAATACTTGTCTATAGGTGCTAGTCATATCCAAATTTTAGGTTCTTACAGTGGGCCAAACCGGGGGTATTTAATAATTTTCTGAAGGCATTCTTTTTGTGCTCACAGGAAAGTGTGAATTCTAAGCTTATGGAACCTTCCTGCCCTAAACCTCAGGGCAAATCTCTATCAAGCCTCATCAGTATCAATGCTCCTTTCTTGCCCAGTGTCCAAGTTTCCCAGTGCCTCACTTGCATTAGAGCCCTCAGCCTTCTGATTATGCTAGCCTCACTTACAGAGGAGAATACAGTCACACTTCAGGTCCAGGATCTCATTATTCTGAGACCCCAGGCTTCTGATGTTCCCTGTCACCTTGCTGGTACTCTGGGGCCGGTGTTCTGCACCACATGTAATTGGCAGCTTGGGATAGGCAATGGACCTGACAATGACAGGACAAAGGCTTCAGGCACCTGAAATGGACAAGAGGAATCTTCTAGGATCTTGGAGTTCTTCAGTAAGAAGTTGCTTTTCTTTTCTTTTCTTTTTTTTTTTTTTTTTTGAGACCAGGTTTTGCTCTTGTTGCCCAGGCTAGAGTGCAATGGCACGATCTGGGTTCAAGCCATTCTCCTGCCTCAGCCTCCCGACTAGCTGGGATTACAGACATGTGCCACCATATCTGGCTAATTTTGTATTTTTAGTAGAGACAGGGTTTCTTCATTTTGGTCAGGCTGGTCTCAAACTCCCAACCTCAAGTGATCTTCCTGCCTCGGCCTCCCAAAGTGCTGAGATTACAGGCCTGAGCCACCGAGCCTGGCCCAAGAAATTGCTTTTCTAAAGCCCATCCTGAAAAGACTTTACTGCAATCACTTTGTAGAAAGCACATGTGTCCCCGTTACTGTCAGTAAGCAAATAGTTATTAAGTACCTACTAAGTGTCAAACATTTTTCTGGCTCTACAGGAGACATTTGCAAATAAGATAGAGTCCTTTTCCTCACAAAGCTCACAGTGGCGTGGGAGTGGCAGAAGGGCAACATAAATGCATGAATGAGCGAACGGCTAGATAATTTTGATACTGCTGAGTGTTAAGGAAGTGTTGTGAAGCAGTTTGGCCTAGAATGAACTCTAAGGAGGTGACGTTTTTAGTGAGACCTGGATGGTAATAAAAAAGCAGTCAGTCCATCTGTTGATCCAGGGTTGGGTGTTGCAAACACAAAGACCATCCCGTGTTAACATCCTGCAGTGGAAATGATGCTCCTTCTCTTTGCAAGTCAGAGAAAAAGGCCAGTGCTGCTGGAATAGATGTGGCAGGTGAGAGTGGTGAGAGATGAGGACATGTGTATAAAATGAGAGGCCCTTTGGGCATTATTTTAAATTGAATGGGAAGCCACCATCGAGGTTTTCTTATAGGTGGTTGAATGACATGGAAACACTTCTTGACTTTTATTCTCAATCCTCTCCTTCTATAACATCATTTTCACTCAATTTCCTTTCTCTTGCTTCCTTTATTTACAACCCAGCCCAATTCACCAATTCCTGAGAAAATGGCGTGGTTTGGCTGATGTTTGTCGGTAAGAAGCAAAGGAGTCATTATGTTTTCTTTGTTTGGAGCTGTATCTGTGGTCATCCTTTTTTCAGCTAGTTGAAAACATAATGGGTGGTCTGTCAGTTTCTAAATATATGTATGTTTCACCCATGTGTGAGAATTATTTTTAGGACTTCATTACCATGAAGGTGAGGTTTTGTTTAAGTTTTGTTTAGGATCTTCCTTTTGTTTAAAGGAATCAATTGTTTGGAGTCCATGAATGTCAGCAGGAGATTAATTTGTGAATAAAATTTAAAGTGTTGACCTTGTCATGTGGTTAATTCACAGGCAGCTGCCAGCAGCTGATGTCAATCAGGGTATGCCTGCTAAAATTTTATTAAGCACGAGTGTTCTCAATAGAGGGCTTAAAACTATGTAATCCATTGTGCTTATTGCTTTGATAATCCATCTAATTGTCCTTGAAGCTTCCAAGCTGTAGGGTTTGGCTTCACTGATAATTTTATGGTCACATTAATAATTGGGCTGCAGCATCTGAATATGTTCTCCAAATAGAGATGAAACAGATAAGTTATTTCTACAGGACAGGGAACACAGAGTGCTGTTATGGAATTTCCCTATTTTTTTCTTCTCAACTTGGAAACACGTCAGAAAATAGTACTTTGAATGATTCTCTTTCTATATTGCCATTGCCATAAGGCAGAACAATCTAAAAACTTTAAACTGCTAGAGCAGATACTTCTCCAGTGACTGTAGGGCTGGAAATCTTTTGTGAATTAGAAGTTTAGAGAGGAGAAAGCTTAGGTTATTGATGTAAAAGCTGCAGTAGAAGAACATTTGGGTCACAAATTATAAATTTTCTGTCTTGCAGATTAATTGCTACCTTTGTAAAGCACTCTTCCCTTTTGCTTTGAGGAGCCTGTGTTATACATAGGCTTATAACTCCATGCGTGATACAATATCTGGTACCTTCTGGGCATTCAGTTAATGTTAATGTAGCCAAGTCATAGAGTCCGTATTTGTATTTTCATATTGAAGTCCAGAATAACACATCTATCTATTTAAAGAATTCCAACCGAGTGTGGAAAAAAACCCTGACAAGTATAAATTGTGAAAAGTGCTAGTCTTCTTTTTTCTCCCCATATGAACTCCTTTGGGTGCTAATGATAAGCATGTTCATTGTAAATACGGATTTTGTGGCATTCACTATTTATTGTCCCATGGCAGTTAGTTGTAAGTATTCTCTTAACAATGCATATAGCTCGGAAAACATCGCATTCAGCACCAGGGACAGTGTCACCAGTCCAAGGTGCTCTCTTTTTTTGGTGCTTTTGTTTTCTGTTCTGTTGACCCTCTAGCCTCCCATCCTTCTAGAACTGAGTTTTATCCCAGGGACCAATCTGGGGACCCTGGACCTCCCCTTGCTTGATGCCTTTTGAACACTCCTTGGTCAAGGTGGGCTTGCCTGTTAGACCAGCCTGGACGCGAATTGTTAACAGGGAAGCTAAGAACATAGACTCTGTGACAGTGCATGAAAGAGAAGATGATGCTCTGTTAGAAACAGAAGGGATCTGGACAAGCCAATTTTACAGGGTAGTTTTGGTGGAGTCCAGGTTTTGAGTCATTTACACTTCTATTTCATCGTGAACCACCTGTCTTCACAGGACTTTGCTCTACTTTAAAGAAAGCAAAATAAACTTGACTTACAGAACACAGTGTGGAGCTCTAGTCAGTGCACCCTCCTTTAAAGGAAACCTCAGGGCTACCTCTCTGTGATAGCCTGGACCTCTCAGGTTTAGCTCAGCATGCAGTTCCCCAGTTTCTCTAGCTACCTTATACCTTTATAATAATCGGCTCTAATTCTTCAGTTGTTATTATCAGCAATTCCTGAATGTATAAATACATATATATACTTGTATACTTACAAATATATAACATACCTGAATTTTTTTTTGTTTGTAAATACACACACATACATACCTTTGTAAATGTATTTTAAAAAGTGGTGACAATTTGGGGCATGCAAGTCTTCAGTTATTCCTTTTTGGACAGTAGCAAAAGAGGGAATATACGCACCTTTGTATATTTATTTTAAAAACTGGTGACAATTTGGGTTATGCGTGTTTTCAGTTATTCCTTTTATGGATCATTAGCAAAAAAGGGCATCACAGATAGACATTTGAAAAGAAACTAAGAAGGGCAGGCCCGTGGCAGAGCTGGTGCTGCAGTTTTTGTGACCCCACTGCAGGAACGATAAAGGAGAAGCAGTGTCTGCCGGCCTCAGCCTGAGAGCCGCACCATGGCCACGTCCTGGGCGGCAAGGAGCAGGGCACGGGAGGGCTGGACGGCATCTGCTCTTTCATGCCGGCACCACAGCGAGATCTAAGTCAGCAGGGCCCTGGGTGTTAGGAAAGGGTGTTGAGAAATGTCAGAGAAAGGTCACTGCAAGCTTTCTTCCCAGCCACATATCCAAGCTGAGCAGTGTCTCCGAGACCTTGAAGATGGGGCCTGAGAGGCAGGACTAACAACTCTGAGGCAATCATAACAAAACATAAATTGTTTGGTTAAAAGGTCAGGAAAGAAAAAAAAAAAAGTCTCACTGTGCTATCATTAGAAGCAAACACCGAGAAAGTGACAAGCATCTCGTAGAGGAATGGTCAGCAAGTGGAAACTAATTTTACAGTACCTAAGAGTAATGACAGTACGAGTATTAGGTTATTGGATTGACTTAAATGTGCTGTTTTTACTGCCATAGTCCCACAACACTATTTCCTTCATAAGATTTAAATTCTCAATTGGAAACTTCTCTTCTCACATTCCTGGGTGACTGGATGGGGCATTTGTGTGTACCTGGTCTGGCTGCAGAGCTCAGCAGCTTGCTGTGAGCCCCTCCTTGGAAGATGTATTCAGTATACAGTACACAGGAGGGCAAGCGGCCCAGTTGCTGATTTGCTGCTCTTTTAAATGGCTTGTTAATTTTCAGCAAGTTCAGAGCTTCTAGTATGTGAGGGAACTCCACGTTGGATAATGCTGAAATCAAGGCATGACCTTCTAAGTGTGGTCTTCAAAACGTTCATCACATAGGGTATTGAAGTTGTCACACTGAATTAATTCAGAGGCTGTATTCTAGGTTTGCCTGTATGGACCTAAGCTATAGATGGTGGTTGTTGCAGAAATAAAAAAGGCATGGTCTCTGCTCTCAAAGAAAATTCTTTCGCCGTTAATTTATTCTCTTCCATTTGATCTCTCTTGTTCTTTCAGTTTTCTTACTGGATGCAACAACCGTTTTTTTCTTCTGCATTCTTACCCAGGTTTGTGCACTAGCTGTCTCTTCTTGATAACGAAGCCATCATTTACGTCAGCATCTTGAAGGGCTTTTTCACTTAATCGTCTCAAAGTGACATTAATTAGAGGCATAAAATGATACCACTACTATTGCTGGGAGAAATTATGTTTCAAAAAGTAGTAAAGGCACTGTTTTCAGTGATTCCCTCCTATGTTTGAGAGCCACTCTGAGCAGTAGATTTGGCTTGTTCCTGAATCTAAGGTCTCACCAGGAGTTTGCCAGATTATGCCCTGGACGTGTACTTATTTCAGATGTCAGCTCTTTACAGCTAAAGTGGATTTAGACTTCAGCATATACTCATGGAAATGCAACTACATTGTCATAAGCATTTGAGCTGTTAAATGCTAGAATTTGAGGGAACAGCGAATTTATGGTGGCTAAAAGAATATGAAGTCGATTTTCTTAACCAACTCCCGAGATCACCCCGTCATCAAAGGCAGTACTGGCTTTTGGTGATGGCTTGTCTGTTCCCTTTTTCCCAGTAGCTGATAGGAGCCATCTGTCAGCCAGCACCCAGCTTGCTAAAGTTAAGCTGGGCAGTTCTGGGATCCTTGCTGGCCTTGGATCTCCAAGCAGACAAAGTAAGTTGTTAGTGGTAAAAACTGAAGTTGCAATTTGAAGAGCACAAATTCACAGTGACCCTCCATACTGGTAAGGCTGTTAGGAGTACTGCCCCTCTTCTCCCCTGCCTTTGGGATGTCGAACAGGGGTGAGTGTTGACGTCTCTCCAGCTGCCTGGCTGCCACCTTCTGAGAGCTCTGCCAGAGCAGCTCCATCAGCTGCTCTTCAGGGACCCTTTGGCTGGCTCTCCCCCACTGTCCTCGCCTCTGCTCGGTTTCCTCTGCCAGAACACGTGTCTTGCCATGTTGTCATTATGGCAACATGGCCATAATCTTTCTTTGTTCGCCCAACAAATGAATATCTTCCATGCCAGTCACGGTGGGGATGGTTTGTGGATACACGGAATGATGAATGAAGGAGCAAATGAAAAATATAATTGAGAAGGTGTCTTTGTCTCAGATCTCTGGGGTTGGATGGACCCCTGTTCCGGAGAAACTTAGCAGCTTTTTCCTGACAGTTAAGTAAAACTCTGGAAAACTGTCTCCCATATTTTCTGCTCGGACTTTGATGATGGAACAGCAGTGTCTTTGGTAGAGTTACTTTAATATAACCACCACTCATGGGTTTCGAGAATGTTAATGCGATTTGATATTGTATGATTGGTTTCTCTTTTCTCCAGCTCTTTTGCCTGTAGATGTATGTCAGGTGGTAAAGCTGATCCCATTAACTCAGTATTCTACATTTGTCTAGAATGTGTTTCTGGGGAAGGGCAAATACTTCTTTTTCAGACACCCGTGTAATCTCCCTCAATATGAACATGCATGTTCTATAGTGTTTCTTGCATACAGTTGTGTCCCAGTTGATTAAGGGAGATCTATTTTGTAATCCCGTGTGAGAACTTGGAAGTAATGTATCTCTTAGAACATGATAGTTAGATCTTATAGCATTCTAATGCTGAATCTCCATATAGATTAAAGGATTTTGAGGGCTACCCTGGCAACCTCAACACAAATTACTTAGAAACGATGTTTGGAGCACAGCTCATTCAGAAGTTGAGGTGGGTCTGTCTTCATCCCATTTCTCTTTACCTTACTTTTTTTCCATGGTAGGGCAAAGTTCTCAGAATCACACACGTCCCATTCCCTTAAAGCCAGCAATAGAGATGTTAAACCCTGGAAGGATCACCTGTACATGTCAACTCCACGTGGTCTCATTTAACATGTCAGGATAATTTTTAACAAGCCTAGTTATTTCTACTTAGTGTTCTAGTCATAGACCTTAACAGACTTTCCTACAAATGAGCCAACATAACGAACCGGCCTCCCCAGGCCTGTTCATCAGGTGTTTGCTGTGCATCAGCTCTGTGCATGGCCTGTGGGGGAACAGTTGCTTGGAAGAATAAAACACAGGTCTTGCCCCCAGACACTTAAAATCCAGAAGACCTTTGTTTCCAAAATGAAGGAATTGTTGATGGGCTAAGGCAGCAGAATCACATAGCTCTCAACAGTAGCACTCTTCTATGGGGCTGTTCTAACCCTCATGCAAACCCGCATCTTTGGTCCTGGCCCAGCTTCTCTCTTCCCTCCCAGGCAGCGCAACACACCCTCTGGCACACTCCCAGCACCTTGTTTGTGGCTCTCTTGCAGACCATGCCACCGTGGAATCTGATGATTGGATGCACTTTCTCTGTCCTGTGGGACTGGGCATTTTGCTGGCTGGGAACATGTCTTTGTTCCTCTTCACAATCCTAGCTGATAGCTTGGTGACTTCTGCAGATCAGGGCCTGAGGTGCATCAGCAATGCCCGGTCCTTTCATGCCCAGTGAAAGTCAGTTTCCTTCCCACCTCTCCCTCCCTCGCTGCTTGAGACTTCTCCACCACACTTCTCGCCATGGAGCATACCATGAGCTGTGGCTATTTCGCTTTCCCTGTCTCCCTCCACGAGAAGGTCAGCACGATGTGGGCAGAGGTTTTTGTCTGTTCCCTGACGGGCGAACTTTCAGTGCCCACCTCAGGGCCAGGAGTAGAGTAGATGACTGAGAAATATTTTTTGAATAATGCTTGAGTGAATGAATGAGTGAATGAATGAGGAATCTGTGTGACTGCCCTTTTGGGTGAACTGATAACACCCCTTTTGCTTCTGAAAAGGAAGATAGGACTCTCACAGTTTTGTGATGCATCTGTCCAAATAGTACTCATAGTAGCCCATTTTAAATTTCCTCAAACAAGTAGGAAAAAGATCAGTCGTCGTCTGCTTCCAACACCCAGTTTTGAAAGTAAATAGCTTGGTCTTGCACCTAAACCAGGCCCACTTCCGTGTCCGAATAAAGGCTTTTTTTTTTTTTTTTTTTTCCCTGAAGCAGTCCTGGTGGATACGTTCCAGGAAGAAACACCCTTAATGAACTCAGTGGCTTTCTTTTGACGGTGTGGACAAATTAACTTTTATTGGCCTTGCAGCTCCCCAGATGTGGTGACACTATAATTCTGGGGAGGCTCTGGCTATTAGGGAAGCTTTTAATGCTTGTTTTCATTATCAAGAATTAAAGGGTAACAATACTGGAGTATCATGGCAAAGCATCACAGTTAGCAGGGAAATTCCAACCTGTGTGGCGTCGTGTCCCAGAGGACACAGGGGTCAGCCGGGCTCCCTCTCCTCTCTTTCTCCCTCGGCCCTTTGTCTCCCCTGTCATTTGCCTCCTTGTTTTTTGTTTGTTTGTTTGTTTTGGAGACAGAGTCATGCTCTGTCGCCCAGGCTGGAGTGCAGCCTGTGATCTGGGTTCACTGCAAACTCCACCTCCCAGGTTCAAGTGATTCTCCTCCCTCAGCCTCCCGAGCAACTGAGATTACAGGCGCCCGCCACCACGCCCCACTAATTTTTGTATTTTTAAGTAGACACGGGGTTTCACCATGTTGGCCAGGCTGGTCTCAAACTCCTGAACTCAGGTGATCCACCCGCCTTGGCCTCCCAGCGTGTTGGGATTACAGGCGTGAGCCACTGTGCCCGGCCCTGCCTCGTTTTTATTGCTCCTCTCTGTGGCCCTGTCCCAGCAACTTGTATGCTTCCTTTTTCACAGAGCCATCATGCACGATGAAGAAAATGGAATGCATTAGTATTTTATAGACATTATTATTGTCAGAAATACATGCAGATTTGGACTGGGACAAATACAGAGATGAACACTATTATTAAGGCAGGACTTTTTAAAAAGCTTTAGTGCCTTTTAATCATATTTTCATAACATAAAATCATAACATAAACATCAGGAAAGCTAGTAATTATTATTTTGTGTGTGGACTGCCTGGCTATATTATAAACAGGGCAAAGCTTAAGTTTTCCTTCCTTCCTTCATGCAGTCAGGGAGATACTAAGTTGCAAAATGATGACAATGATACACACAAGTCACTTGGCCCAGAAGGCACCAAGAGCAGCTATTAATAAGGAAAACAACTTTTTCCAGCCGAGGCCGAGTTGATTAACTTGTTTTCCTGGAGGAGAGATAAAGCTTAAGCTATAATTTATTGAAAATTAATGAAAATTAATTTTGGTGGCACTGGCTACCAAACTAGAATGAAAATAAGAATGTGAGTATACTGTATTAAACCAGATTTTCCTTCTGGACTCCCATATTTCTTCAGCTCTTGTACTGTCACAGAGGTTCGAATTTGAAAGCATTAATGTTGTCTATTTGCCAGTGGTTCTGATGGTAAATATCCACAGAGTCTTTTATCTTTAATTTCTTTTGATGTGTGTTTTTAGATCAAGCTTAGTTAACAATTTTTAATGAGAACTTATACGTGTTGGAGCTGTAGTGCTTTGTTTCAAAAGCCTGACCTTGCATTTGCTTTTTAACAAATGTGGCAGAGCTCTTGTTGCCAAAGACTAAAGTCTTTAAAGTTTGGTGTGATCATTTATAAAGTTCTTGATGTCCAATTATGAGACTTTTCTAGGGGGATAGCCCTAGTGCTGTAACCAATGAGATAGTGATAGAGAAAACTTTACTACCTTATTGGTTAAAGGATGCACATTTTTAGATCATTTTTTTCCTCCAGGATCTCAATTTTCATGAACGTTCTTTCCAGCCTATCTTTAAGGTTTATTTTTATATTGCATTGCAAACAATGCAGTATCAAATGTTTGTTGTTCACGTGGATGTGGACATCTGTATGAAGAAGGAAGAGCCAGACAGGCATGTCATGGTCCTCTGAAGGGCCACTCATATTACAAATGGCCTAATGGGCCGGGCGCGGTGGCTCACGCCTGTAATCCCAGCACGTTGGGAGGCCGAGGTGGGCGGATCACGAGGTCAGGAGATCGAGACCATCCTAACTAACATGGTGAAACCCCGTCTCTACTAAAAATACAAAAAACTAGCCGGGCGTGGCAGCGGGCGCCTGTAAATCCCAGCTACTCGGGAGGCTGAGGCAGGAGAATGGCATGAACCCGGGAGGCGGAGCTTGCAGTGAGCTGAGATCGTGCCGCTGCACTCCAGCCTGGGCAACAGAGCGAGACTCCATCAAAACAAACAAACAAACAAAAAACAAATGGCCTAATGAACTGGGTTCCCAAGCAGGTTCCTCAAGGAGAGATGTTGCATTCTGCCCTGCACTTAAAAGATCAATGGCCTTGACTTGTCTGAAATTACCTCACAGAGAGGATTTCTGTTAATGATTACAGATCCTTCCCAATACACTTTATAGGACCTCTTCAATGGGGTGGGGGTGGGGGGGCCTCTGCTGTCTCTAGCACCGGAAAGATGCTTTCACCAGAAGATGAATTGGCATGAACCCTACCAGGCCTGGGGGGTAGGAGCTTCTGTAGCCTTTTCAAGTAAAAGGGAAAACCCACACTTGGATTAGCAAAAAAAATTTTTTAAATGCCTGCATTTTCATTAGTTCATGTTAGGTTCCTCATTTTCAGGGGAGAGAGAAGATGAGTGGTCTGGTCTGACAGCCCAGATGTGAATTCTGGCATTAACATGTCTCACCAGCTTTTTGACTTTGGAGAAGGTACTGAGCATATCCAATCTGCAGCTTCCTCATGGAGGGCATTCCCACCTTGGGTTGTTATTTTAAGGATTAAAGAAGATAATACCGAATGGCTGGCACATTGTAGGTGCTCAGGGCAGGTGGCCTCTGTGGGTACTCTGTGTGCGGATTCTCGTTTCACTGGTGGCCTCTGTAGGTACTCTGTGTGGGGGTTCTCGTTTCACTGGAACTCTCCCTCAGCTCCGGTGGGAAATAGAACTCAAACCATTTTTGCATAGCTTAGCAGGAATTGCATGGAGTTTTTTAAATTATTTGAAAATTGGAAGTTGCATTTCATTTTTTTTTAAACCCAAATTCTGGGACACAAATCCATAAATTTCATAAATGTTCATGCCATGCCTTGAATTGCTCATTTTATCTGCAAATGGGCTGTCTGGATTGCCTAGTGGCTCGATGGCGAGGCTTTTATTCACCTACCAACTTAAAAGGCTGAGGAGGTATTTGAAATCTATTTTGGCATTCTGCACAGGAAGATTATTTAAATTACATTTTCAAGTATGTGTGATACCTACATGAAGCCCAAAGCAAGAATTCGGAATGTGTTTTATATTCTTACAAATATATTTTGCTTTATTTTTCATATTAGAGATGGAAAGCCTTATTATTTTTTTAAGAACTTAAAAGTAGTGTTTACAAAGTTATACAAATATAAGCTATAAAAAAGGCTTGCTGTGACCCTGTGAACTAAATGAAGAAAATGATAGAAAGAATATGAAATGTGCTTCCCATTTCAAAATCTCAAATAAATGATAACTTATATTTGGGGTTTCCAACTTGAATATTCTATTGCAAATAAATAAAAGCCATTAGTTTCAACAGAAAAAGAAAAGAAAATGGCTTCCCTGAAAACAATTCAAAGGATTGCAATCCTGAAGGACAGAGACCACTTCTAGCATTTGTAGTACTGGGAGAGATAAGGAATTGATGGAGTGTCAACAGGAAAAAAGAAAACAGAACAGTGGGATCACTGAACACTTTTATTGACAGAGATCTGCAGAGAGGTCCCCCCCGCCCCCAACTTTTATGAGTATTATAAGGCAGTGGCTGAAATTGTGATGTTCTCAGACATCTCTATAGAATATGTTTTTGGAGCAGAAAGGAGCCTCCAGGGCCTCTCCTCTCATTTGGACCATCTTCCTTTCATATCAAAAAATGTAGCTCAGAGGCTAGGCCAGGATGAACTAAGACAAAATCCAGGTCTCCTGACCCTACATCAGCTCCCTTGCCTGTGACACCAAATGAACTGGTCCTGTCCTTTGCTCTGGAAACCACCAAGACAAAGCTTGATGTCTCCATTTAGTGATCCTCACCACCACCTCCCATCCCCAAAATAAACCACCCTGTAAAATACAGCAAGAAAATCTCTTCCTGTGTTCAGGCTCATCTCCTGGCTTCACCTCCCTGAATCTTAGCACTTGGAAGGTTGCTTCCCAGTAGCAAAGTATCCTCGAAGGGAGTAACTTACTGAGTGCAAACACAGTCTGAGGACTGAGACCCTCTTTGTCCATAATTCATTTCATCTCCAAAAGAAGCCCAGGAGGCAGGCATTCTCAGCTGTGTGTTACAGAGAAAAGCTGAGGTCCAGAGGGGTTAATAAGCCTGTGCACGCAGGCCAGGAGAGGGAAGGTCAGCATCTCAGGACCTGCAGAGTGGAGAGCCCGGTCACCCCGCCCTACCCGTCTCCTGAATCTGACACTGGAAAAATGGAAGAAGCAAGTGCATGGGAGGTTGACCTCAGCCAACTGGCTGGAATGATTTAAAATATTTTGGGTTGTGATAAATGTGGAGAGAGACATCGAAACTGATTTATCAGGAATATTAGAAAATGAAGTGCTGACATTTCCATGCCATTCAAATGGGGAGTGCTAAGGCACAGGAGAGCCTTTGGCAGCAACAGCCTTTTTTGCTTCTGATCTCGGCTCAGCGCTGCTTTCTCTCTGCTGCTCACAATGCCCTGCTTTTCTGTGATGCATCTGGCCAGAGCCAGGGAACACGGCACTCAGCATTCCAGAGAAGAGCCACAAGACCGTTTTCAGGACTGCAGCGGCTGTTGAGAGACTGTCTAATGCCACCCACCTCCTCTCCTCAAAATTGGGCCATTCCCAGCTAACCAGGTGGAAGACGTTGATCTCTATTAAGTGGGTAGGTTTTGGCAAGAACAACCTAATCATCCTGCTAGAGAGTACACAGCCAAATTGGGATGGGATCGCCTCACTGTGCCCAGCTTTCTCCTTGGCTCTTGGAGGGGGGAACCTGGGAAGCTGGGAAATCGGACTCTAAGCCCACACTTTCGCGATTCCTCAGCGTTTATGCACAGCTGCTGCAGCGGTGCACAATTTTCCATGTGGGCTCTTTCAGCTCTGTGACTTAAATAGTCCCCTTATGCTTCCTCTATAATTGTGATGCAGTGTTTATTCTGTTTGGGCATTGGTAATTAGAGAAAATTCAGAGATTTCCTATCCTCTGACAGGTCTCTCTGCAGAATGCCTGATTCTGAGTGATTTGTCAATATGAGGACATAAGATACAGCAAGTATATCATTTCTACCCATCTAGCATCAATATCTAGGTTAACGCAAGTCACATCACACAAACATGTTCTGTGATGGCTTTTTATTCCTGCTGCTGGGAGAATGAGACCTTTTTCATGTTTCCAAGAGATGCTGTCATATACATTATCCATACATATTAGGTATATGTGTATCATACACACACAGAGTTCCAAAGCAGGAGCCCAGGTTGTGTGGGCTGATGAGCAATTAAGTGTATATTTGAACAGTCTGAATGCCGATGAACTGTGAACCCCTCAAAGGCTGGGCCCAAATTCCTTTGACTCTCACATCCCCTCATTGCCTGGCACAGTATCCATCACTTCGGTGATGAGTGGCAGATACCTTCTCAATGTGTGAATGAATGATGGGCGTGTGTGCTTGGCAGTCACACACGTTGGATTGCCTGCACCCATATTCTGGCCTGAACATTTTTAGCTGTATGAATGTGGTCACTGTATTTACAAACCATATAATAGAAGTCCATAAATTATGGTCTGTGGCCCAAATCTGGCTACCACCTATTTTTGTAAATAAAGGTTTATTGGAACACAAGTATGCCCATTCATACAGATTGTCTGTGGGTGCTTTCAGGATACAATGGCAGAGTTGAATCATTGTGACATAGACTGGCTCTCAATAGGTATTTACTCTTTGGCCCTCTGCAGAAAAGTTTGCTGACCTCTGCCATACAGGAACTGACCCGAGACCTAGCAATAAACACAGATGTCCATGAAACTAAGTTCTTACCTCTTAAGTATGTGTATGTGCACATGGCCTTTCACATGACCTTTCATTACTTGTTGGCTATTCTTTTTTTTTTTTTTTTTTGGTAAAGTTAAGGAAACCTTGATACAGGATACCACGCTTCGTTTGTATTAACTCTTTCCATCCCTCAGATCTTTCTTCCTTGCTCCCTTGTCTTAAACATCACTGTGAACGGCACCCTCACAAAGTCCCTGATCTCAGGGGGTTCCTTTAGCTTCTTTTTTTACCACTGTGTGCCTGAGACTCAGGAGAGCTGGGCCTCACACCAAGAAACCACCCTTTCTCAAGGAGGATGAACAGGACCCCTACTGACAGGGAACTGACCCCGCGATGGGGTGGCAGGGATGATGGGAGGTGGTAAATGACTGGGTTTGCCACCCTTCCTGCAAGGTACTAGACTCTTTGGGTTGGTGTGTTACTTAGGATTTTCTTTTCTTAATCATCCTCTTCCCTTTGCTCTGAATTAGTAAAGTCACAAAGCCTGAAGCCTCAGGGTCTCATCACTACCTGCTGGTCATGTTTAAGGGCCTGGGTCCTCTTGCTCTCTCCCCCTACCCCAAGCCTGCAGATAACACCAAGCAAATGCTGAGGGAGGCCTGGCCCGTAGAAGAATCTGCTTCACTCTGGACAGTGACAGATCCTGATCATGTGCTTGATATCCTCAAATAAATCTTCTCACGATCATTTCTGGTCTTCTCCAAATAGCAGAGTATCACTAGGCTGTCACCAGCCAATGGACACTTCAAGACACTAAATGTTTGGTGTAGGAAATCTAAGAGGCAAGGAGTGCTATCAGGGTTGCCACACCATAGTTGCTGGTGAGTTTACCCAACGAGCCACCAAGACCTACACCCCACTCGTCTGAGGATCTCCTGCCCAGGAATCCCATAGCTGCTACAGGGAATTACCACTCTTCTCATAATTGATTGGGTTTTTTAAATTCACTGCCCCATTTGCCTTGTTCTTAGCCTTCAATGACCCCCATTAGTGACTTATTTTGGTAGCCTGTGTGACCCTGAACTTCCCCGGAAGACACAAGCATAATACTGAGAGCTCTGAAATAAGCAGGATAATTCTTGGCATTCATGCAAGCCCGCACTGCACAAAGCAGAGTGATTTTAGTGAATTGCCCCAGTGTTTTACGAGGGACTAAAAGGCATGATTTTGCATACTTTTTGCACATCTAACCTACTTGCAGAATTCATCCCACTGAAATGCTCGTAACTATATGAAATAATATGTCCTTTATTCAGCGCCAACTGCGCGCTGGCTGTAGATGGGAGCTTTGTAGATACTGTATTTCAGCGTCCACCACCCCTAGTTGATTTCAGACAAAACTGAAGCTCACAGAGGTTATTAACCTGTCTCAGCCATAAACATTCTTTGCCGAAGCCTTTTGGAAATCTACATAAGCAAATGAAAATAATGAGAGTCTCTTATGAAAAATAATTTGGAAGCTACTAAAAGTGGTTGTAGCCAGTGACACAGAAATTCCTGCACAGGTTAAGAACTACAGGGAAGCACTTGCCTGACAAACTCAATAGTGAAAAGAAGTCCTATTAAAGAGATTTTACAATAAACATGTTCTAAGAAACATACATTGCCCAGGGCCATCAGCAGGATTCAAAGAATACTGGCTTCCCGAGGAGCAGGTCCATGGCCCCTTTGGGCCAGGTCGTCAATCCTGAAGTACCGTGTGGAAATGTGGGGGCAAGATTTGTCACTTGCATTCAAAGTCATGGGCTCCGAGGTGCCTGCCCTCACTAGGACTGACTCTTCTGAATGCAGATGAAATTCTATTGGAAGCCCCTGTATGCTTTATTGGGGTGGCAAGTTGGGAGAGGAACTGACTTTCCCCAGCTTCAGAGTGTTCTCCAGCTCCCAATTTGTAGGCTTTAGCATGTTTTCCAAGAAAAATTCCATTGATTTTGATTTTTATGTTTTTGAGATGAAGTCTTGCTCTGTTGCCCAGGCTGGAGTGCAGTGGCGTGATCTTGGCCCACTGCAACCTCCACCTCCCGGGTTCAAGCAATTCTCCTGCTTCAGCCTCTGGAGTAGCTGGGATTACAGGTGCCTGCCACCACGCCCGGCTAATGTTTGTATTTTTTAGTAGGGATGGGGTGTCACCATGTTGGCCAGACTGGTCTCAAACTCCTGACCTCAAGTGATCCACTCGCCCCGGCCTCCCAAAGTGCTGGGATTATAGGCGTGATCCACTGTGCCCGGCCTCCATTGATATTTTAACTTAGTCATTCAGTTCATTGTCTTATCATATAATAACTATGTATCAGGGTACACAAAGCAGAGTGCATTTTCCTGTTTTCTTTTTGTTTTTGTATTTTTTTTTTAAACCATGAGGTGCAACTAAAATACCTACTTCCCAGTTCAGACCTGGTACATAAAGTAAGCCCTGTGAACCCCTTGTTCTAAAGTCCTAGAACTTGCCCTTCAAGGGATTGATTGTTTGGGTGCTCAGTGGAGCAGAGTGTTACATTTTTAGGATTTTGTGAGACTGAAATTGGCCACGGTAGCAGTATTTACACCATGGAAATCAGCAGATGCTACTTCCTTCCATCCAGAGCCTGTTGTTCCAGATGTCCCAGACCAGTGCTGGCTGCTGCTGCTCACAGCTGTCACTCCTGGGACTCTGTGCTGTACCCAGGGTCTGGGAAGGGATGGAGAATGAGCTTGCATCTTATCTGCCTGTCTCTGAGGCTGCAGTCCTCTCCTATGTTCTGACATGGAGCAGAAATTTGAATTTCAGCCAAATTAATGACCCTGGGGCATTGAGCAAGAGGGGGCCCCATAAGGTGGCCTTGGATTTTGGAACCACTTGATTCCTAAATCAAGTGAGTCCAGAGGGCTCTGAGAGAGAGGAAGAAGTGACTGTTCCCAGGAACACAACAGAGACCTGCATTTCTACCTTCCACCGTGAGCTTGTGCTGGCAGCAACTGAACTAGGATTGATTTTAAAGTAAAACCATCCTTTGTCTTGATTTAAGGTGCCCAAGTCCTCAGATGCCTAAGAACCAGGCACTGTGCCATGTTCTGGGATACCAGAGTGAAGACATTTCCTGATGATGGAAACGTTCCGTAGCTGCACTGTCTTATGTATGTGGCTACTGAGCATTTGAAACGTGACTGCTGTGACTGTGAATTTTCAACTGTCATTAATTTGAGTTTGAATTTCAATAGCCACGTGCAGCTAGTGGCCACTGTATTGGAGAGAGCAGCTCCAGAGCTTCAGCGACAGTCTTGTGTGGCAGCCTCTGTGCCAGGCATGGAGAGGATGCATTCGTAACACTGGATGCCCACAAGACCACTAAGTCCTCCCCAGACCCCCGCTCCAGCATTGCTAGGCAGCAAGACCAACACTCGTGTCACTAGCGGACATCTGCCCATTCAGACACAACTGCCACTAGGCTGAACACATTGGAAGGTGACCCCATGTCATTCCATCCCATCTGCAGGACAGACAGTGATCTCAACTTACAGGTGAAAAAAGAAAGCACAGAGACATACAGCCCTTGCCCAAGCCCTCAGTGCCAGATTCCTACCCAGACACGTCTTAGTAAACTTAGAACCACACTGCTAGATGGATGGCATCTCAGAGAACCCTGAGGATCTTATTTAAAGCAATCTTCCGTACTTGTTCTAAGAGTAGCGTAAGAAGCAGCTCCCATGTATTGTACGGTTTGCCTTTCTTGTGGTGTTCATGCGTGTTCAATCTTCTCAGGTTCTTATTCGGGCACACACCCCTGTGAGTATGCGCATTAGTGTACATATTTCATTTTACACCATTTGGTGAACTTTCTTTCCCAACTGGTGATGTTGGCATCTTTCTCTTTTGCTGTCTGGTTTAATTCACTACCATCTATATCAATGTCAGTGACTGGGTCACTGTTTGAGCTTTTCATTTTTTTTGCAGGAATGTGGACTACTTACTGATCAGTAAATCACTGATCTCCCCCACCCCATCCCCGAGGAGTATTGCTTTTGGATCTGTACTGATCAAAATGGGATGAAAATGGAGGTGTAAACCCAAGATTAAACAAGGCCTTTTGGAAATAACATATGGTGTTAGATTACCTATGAATCTACTGTTAAGATTTTTGTACATTTGGCTGGCAATTCTTTTTGCTTAAGAGCATCAAGTTGTAGACAGGCCTCCTGCACCAAGCTGGAGCAGCCAGAGCCAAGGGCAGAACCTGCCCCAGCCTCTCCGCTGCTGGAGCTGGGCCTTTCGCCTCAGCCTCCACCTTAAGGCAGGAGGTGTTTCCTCCTCATTCTTTGCCGTCAGCAAACAGCTGTCTAACTCAGCCACAGCAATCCTCTTAAGGAAACTTTGTGCCCGGGTGGTTTTCTGTCCTGAAAATACATTACTTGGCTTATTTCGGGCTGGCTTCTAGCTTGCTAAACCCAGGGCTCAGGGCTCACAGAGTGAAGGGTGCACACCACATGAGGCAACAGCACGCTGCCTCCAGTGTCACCAGCAGGACACAGGCTGGCAGGAACACAGACACTTTCAAGGGGCAGTGGGCAAGAGAAGGTCTCAGCAATCCAGGCAAAGTCCGATAACCCACCCGGACACAGAGTAGAACAGGCTACTTTGTATCAGTTGAGCACACGCCAGCCTATTAGGAGGCTTCTGCACTGGAGAGCTCAAGAACTAAAGCCCCACCTTTAGGTCATTTGTTTTTAAAGATGCTGCTGCACAGTTTAAACTTCAAAAGATGAAGTGCAACAGGGTCTTATCAACGCAACAAAGTATCGGCCGTGAAGTTGGCATCATTCTCTCTGCAGCCCCGCCCGACACATAGGGCAGCCCGTGGGGGAGGGCATCTGTCTCCTAACCATATACAGTCAGGACTGGCCTCACGATGCCCATTGCTTGAGTTCCAGGTACAGAATGAAAAACACACTGTCTATTATGTAAAGCCTTGTACAGTCCTGAATACCAATATTATTTCAATTATTTATTATAAGCAAGTCAGCATTTACTTTTCCAAATGTCACATGAAATTTCCTTTCTCTTCCTAATGTGATTCCTAAGAGGCCTATGCCTTCTTCTCTTCCTAATATGATTCTATTCTTACTTAGAATGGATATTTTGGACTGGCATATGTTATTATACATTATCAATATCACAAACGTTTAGCCCTAGCAGAATAAAAGGAAAAGGCTAGCAATTCATTCTAAGCATAGGTATGGTTTGAATTCAAGGCCAGCAAGATGAACATTAATCAGAAAGTGTATCGTGCAGGGTGCAGTGAAGTCTAGTATCATAAAATAATCTGTGACCCCTTGGAGCTCACCACACCCTTAGACTATGACCTGTTTACAGAAATGCTGGCGTTAGTCTCATTACGGACTTGGGTTTGGGGCTACAGATGGACCCTGTGCTGATGAGCCTGCATAGCTTCCTAAGACGTGGGTGAACATACATACCCTTCCCGATGGGCCTCTCCTTTTTCCAACTCCTGAATGACCCCCAAGAGCACTTTGATGGTTTCTTGGCTTGAACTGATCAAGTTCTCCATCATCTGAAGTTGTGCTTTGAGGTCGACCACTTCTGTATGAGGCACGATTTGTTGGCATTCTTCACCTGCAGCAACTGCTGTGGGACTAGGCTGGTTCCCCAGCCCCGGCGGGGTGTGAGTCTGTGAGGGCTGCTCACTGCATTCAGGGGACAGGCACTGCATCGGGGGTGAGCAGGCCAGGGCAGTTTCCGAGGGCGCCTGGAGCCCGTTGAGATGTGTGGCTCTCCTCCGCTCCTCGTCTGCCGGGCAGAGTGACCACTGGCTGGCGGCCGCAGAGTTTGACAAACCAGGCTCGGGGGCCCTGGCACTGAGGGCAGGTGCGTAAACGGTGGCAACCTCTGTTTTAAACACCCTCCCGAGGGCAGGTGGAGCGGGCTCCTCGGAGTTTGGCCTCCCCCGGTCCTGCTTGGCCCTCCCGAGCAACTGGTAATTGGGCTCTTCGGAGAGGGGCCGAGCTGAGTTTTGGAGCGCAGCTTCTCCATAGCTGAGCAGCTCCGGGCTTTTACATGGTTCTGCACAGTTGACCCCCAAAGGCTGGTCTGCTGCGTTCATGTGTTCATTAGAATGGAAAACCAAGGCTGTGGTCTTGTACACCCGCCCTGCGCCACATGGCCGGGCCTCCTCCATGGGTCCAGCCTCGTTCTTCTCTTTAGCATCTGTTAGAAACCCATTGTTTTGGCTTTTAAAGGGATCTGCAGCTGGGAGGCTCTTGAGGTTCCCCTTTTTGCGGTCCAGAGGGAACGTCTGGTAACACTTCTTAAGGTCGGGCGAGGTCTGCACGCCTGTGCTCTTGGTGACATTGGGGATGGACCTGCGTGCAGGCACTGTCATGTATTTGCGATAGGCTGCTCTGCAGGACACGGGCTTGGCCTCCCGCTTCTCCCCCAGCTGGCCCGAGGACAGCTGTGTGTCCCTCTGCTCATTCTGTGCCTCGCAGATATCCTTAAACCGCACCTGCAGGGCTTTGTTCCGTTTTTTAATCTGCCGGTTGGGGTCCAGGGCGTATTTCATCTCCAGGGCCAGACAGGCAGCGGGTTCCACTTCACTCTCCGACGTTGTGAGTATGCATTTGCCGGTGTCCTTACTGACCATGGTTCCTGCATTCAGAAACAGCAACAGAGGTGTCAGTGGGACAGAAATACATATGCAAGCACCGGCCGCACAAACTTTTAGCCACCACGACGACTGCCTGTTTCCTAATTATGTTTAAGCAGATGAGGTCGGCCTTTATGTTAAGGAAAATCACACGGGCTGAGGGTCGCTGGCAGCATAGCTTGAAATGCTTCTCAGATATTAAAGCCTGCTTGCTTTTCCAGGTGGGATACACTCACTTTTTCTTTTGATAGTAATGCATGTTTCCCCATTAGAGAAACCTGTTTTACTACATTCATCAAGAAACCCAATGATGCTGCCTCTTCTGCTTTGTAAATTATCGTTTCACACACGTGACTCCCCTTCTTAGGCAGATGGTTTACCAAGTGCTACTTATTTGGTTTGCGTTTTGACTATTTTTTGAGGATGACGTCATTAATCTATTGCTGGAATCTGGGAGAGCTGCTGTTTTAAAGACTTACTGGAGCTGCTACGTCTTGAGCAGATAAATGTGGAGAGCCCTCTGAGGAGGAACGGAAAGAAATCTATTTGCGTGAGCCATTATGGATTCCGCGGGAGAGTTGGCCGTGCTCCTGGGTGGGAACCATGAAGGAGAAGTCGACGAGGGAATGGCTGCTTCTCATGGGTTAACACCAGCCCTAGAAAGAATGTGGGTTTCCCTGCATCTACAAAGGCCGTGTTTGCAACTCTTTTGATTCCATGGAGAGTGGTACTGGAAAATAATTCTTAAAAAAAAAAAAAAAAAGAAATTATTCATTCTAGAATCAAGTTTTGTGTTTTGATCACAACCTCCAAAAATGAAAACAATGGTCGTTGTTTCAGTACTTAAATTCTGAAAGCAAATAAAACCATGAGGCTTTATGTTAATCATGCAAATTCATCCTGGGCTGAATTATTAAATGCAGCTAAAAAGATGCAGGTGGCCAATGACTCCTCTCGGGGAATACCAGTGGGGTAAAATGGCTTCACTTTATTAGGCAGATTCACAGCTGTTTATTGCACATGGAAGAACTTATTTGATGGTTGCACTTAAAGCAAGAAAATAGAGTTAAGTATGTTGTTTGTGAGTGAGGCTTTGCCTTTTACCCCTTTGTGTTTGAGAAGAAAACAGTCAAAGGGAAGGCACGGAGGGTGTACAGGGCGTGAGTGGCTGCAGCTGAGTGCCCAGAGAGGCAAGGTCATGGACCTGGGCGCATGAGAGCTGCACAAAAACAGGCTTCGTCCACATTGCCCCCAGCCCGGCTGCTGACACACCTTGTGTCCTGTCCTGGGGGAGTCTGAAAAACCAGCTCAGAGACCCGTGGCAGCACTCACTGGAAAATGCCACAAGAACTATGACACGCACGGCATGGCCCACTGCTTCTGGAGTGAGGTGGTTCGAGAGCCAGATACTCTGCTCTTCCACATACAGAATACCTTGCTTATAAATGTTCCTGAAGGTCAAGGCTACACTTCCCATTTCAAAGAGGATACTAGGGTTCAGAGATGTTGTGTCACTTTTCAGTGTCACACAGCAAATAAGTAGCGCAGGCAGAAGCAGGACCCTGCTTTAGTGACCTCTGAATCCATGCTGTTCCTCATAGACCCAGCTGTCCAACAGACAGAGGCATGACCCCTCCCCATATCCTTAGCCCTTACTGAGTTAGCATGACAGGCCGAGGTGCACAGTGGTTCCGTAAAGGGGAAGAAGAGACGACTTCACAGCCCCCATCTGAAAGTAAGTGACACGACTGACCCTCTGTTAAACTGACCCCTGTGTCTCAGGTCAGCCTGGTCCTGTCACCTTGCTGGCCTCCACTGCTGTTCACTGAATGAAGGAGTGAAGGAATCACATTCTTCAAACATTATGCCATGAACAACTAACAGGTAATCATGTGTAAGAACAACAAAAAAAAATCTCTGCAGCATTTGATTTAGATGGGACCAGAGTTTCCAAATCCTGGCACTACTGGTATTTCAGGATGGATCATTTGCTTTGGAGGGGCTGTCCTGTGCAGTGCAGGGTGGTCAGCCGTCCCTGGCTTCTCCCCACTGAAGGAGTAGCACCGTTCCCTACAGTGTGACAACTAGAAATGTCTCCAGACATTACCACATGAGCCTGGGAGCAGAGTCTTGCCTGGCAGAGAACCACTGTATTAGCCTTTGCACCTCTGGATGCCTCGGGCTCCTGTTCGATTATCCTATAGTGTGTCCTGAAAGGCGAGGCCTGCGTAGACAGCAAAGGAAGTCCTTGGTACTTTACTAGGTGCTGGGGATATCTGGAGATGGCTGCAATTTGAAACTGGAAAAACTGGGCAGTTTTAGAGAGGAGAGAAAAGGCAAGAAACAGACTGGAGATGCACCAATATCTTGACTCCGTTTGGGATGGCTGCATGATAGGTGGAAGGAGGGACAAGGCGTGCCTACTCAGGAGAAAGCATCGGTGGCTTTTAGAGATTCTTATCCCAGTGGGTTAAACAGATGCACACAAGACAGCTTGGTGTGGGGGACAGTATGGGTGGCAGTGGGGGTGGAATAAGAAAATTAAATCTTAACCTTCACTCTGATCTCCTATTCATTCTTTAACTGCCTTTGTTGTCAGGTATGTCAGAATGTCTTGTGCCGTCATTCTGCAGAAGACCTTCATACTAGGGGAAATTTGAAAGAGAGAGCATTTTACAAAAGCAATTTACAGTAATTTTCAGCCTTTTCCCTGCTACCTCTGAAAAATGTGTGTCTGAATAAGTTTGTCCTGCCATGCTATTCATCATCACCATTTGCTAGGGACTGCACTGAATAATTTTCTGGCATCAGTTGGCTGGGGTAAGAAATATTCTAGGTCTTGGACTCAACCATCAAACTAATACAACGAATCAGAAGAATTAATTGCCAGTGGCCAAATAATAATAAAAAATTCTAAGCTCTTCTCTGTTTTATAGAGAGTTGCTAGTACATAAAAATCATCTTTTTTTTTGTAAAAAAAAAAAAAAATGATGGTAATACTTCGGATTTTAATCAGTTTAGTTATTGCTGACTTAAAAAAAAAAAAAAAAACAGTAATAGTAATTGAGTTGTTCTTATTCCCTGATAGGGAAAACACCAAGGAATTTTTGCGGCTGGTTTATTTTGGCTTCAAATGAGGTTATGAGTTCTGATGGCTGGATGACATTTTCTAAAGCTTTAAAATTGAATTTCTGGACATTAAGAATTACTAAGGTGGACACATCTTTTCAGGGTGTTCATTTGCTTTTTATTGGGGATGGAGGGTGAGGTTTACAGTGATTACCATTAAGAAAATGATTTCATTATGAAAGGAAATGGGACATTCTACAGAGGACTGTCCCTGAAACAGGTGGAACCTTCTCCCACACTACTCCATTCATCATGCCTTCATGCATTTATTCAGCAAGTGAATGTACATACGTTACAGTGTGGCGTTAACATTCAGTAAGCATGTAGTTAAGTGCTCCTATGTGCTAATCAAATGTCAGCATTCCCCTATGCATAGCAGTTGCGTTTTCTAGATTTGATCCTCATCATATCCTTACAAGGCAGCCACTATTCATATCCTCATACTGCAGATTGAGAAACTGAGGCACACGATTTTGTTTTTTGCATCTTGCTCAGAGTCACATGACTAGTAGGCCACACCCATTGAAACGGCTGAATCTGTTTGAATCACATGCCCTAACCCACTACCCTTGCTCAAGGAACTCTGTAACTTGAAGTGATCCATGATAAACTTTAAAAGCATCAAACAACTGAAACTCATCTGAGCAATGTCCTTATCTTGTTCCCACAGTGTATCTGGGTGCTGGTTAGGCAAGGACATCCAGGTAGTTCCAGTAACACAGCAGGTGTGGGAGCACTGAGCAAGGGTTGCCATGAATTCTGGACTAAGCATGAAGCCACAATAGCGTTCTTCACGATGGCTTGCCTTGGCTGGGTCACCCTAGAGAACCACGGACTCTGGTTCGGGGAGGTAATCTCTTGGCTCTAAAGCAGTAGGAGTTCATAAAGTTTATTTTTCATAGGAAAATTGTGTTTTAGAACTCATTGGACTGTGCTGTCTTGAGGTGAAAATGGCTAGTCATGGTTGTGCCTGTTTGGCTCGAGAGAGCTAGATGTTGAGGAGCTGTTTGGAATATAAATGTCTTAATTACCCTCAAATTAAATTTCATAATCAAATGTGAGTTGTAAATATATAAACCCTGCATTTTTAGATTAGTGATGGAGAGCCATCTCTGCATGCTGCTTTAAATTAATGGCTGGTATGAAAATATGCATTCCAACTTAAATAAGTGAAAAATGGAAGCAACTAAATGGCTAACAATAGGTAAACAGTTAAGGAAATTATGGTTTACATTCACTCTGGGTGGCCATTAAAAGGATAATTATAGAGATTATTTAGTATCATAGAAAAACACTTACGAAATAATGTTAAGTGAAACAGCAGTCTACAAATTATACTGGAAAAAAATGAACAAAAATGGTCATCGTTGTGGTATTAAGAGAACACATTCGGAGAGATTTATTTTTCCTTCTGTTTTCCAATTTGGGGAGAATGGAGGGAGGTCCAGTGTCGTTCTGGTTTTGCCAATGGAAATAACACAAGGTAAAATCCAATCCACACCTGAAGTGGGCCTCCGGAAGGTATAACCACTTGTATCAGAATAAGAAAAACCCAGGAATGATGAGATGGGGGTATAAGTCGTTTGCCAAAGGTCATCTTTTATTGTTTTGAGGGAGCCCCGATAAAGAACGAAAATGAATTTCAAGTGTGTGTATGTGTGTATATATGCATAGGTATATACGTGCCTGCGTATGTATTTAGCTATGTATAGTTAAATGTTTAGCACAAGATATGTCAATATTTGAGCAAATGTACTGTAAGGAAGGAAGTTAGCATCTATTTTAATTAGAAATAAAACGGATTCAATAGTCTGAAGGCAACTTTGTGGGGTTCCATCAGCTGACAAGACAAACTTTCCACTGGATTCTGTCCATTCTTAAAATGTCCGTGCAGATTTGCAGGTTTGCACTTTGACCCTGTGATGGGATTTGCAGGGGAGGATGCAATCAGCTGCCAGTCTGACTGAGACACCTCCCAGGACCCAGCAGTCCCCGCATACAGCAAGATAGCCAGGCAAGCGGTCTGATGAGTGCTGCAAGGGACTCTATGAAATTACAGGTGTTTCTAATGGCTCTCTCACTGTTCAGACACCTTGGAGTCAAAGATGCTGGCTGGGATTCAAGATGAACTGGGTCAGCATTTTCTTCCGTATGCTGAGGGGGCGCCTGAACATGAGGCTACTCAGAATGGGACAGTGGTGAAAATGAAATCCTATTCTTCACCACCGGCTTCCCAGTGGGAAGGGGAGGTGAAACAGAACCTCGCTCACTAAATGAAGTCACCGGTGTTATGAAATAGTTAGCTTAGAGACCTGTTTCATAGGTGCCAATTGAGTCTTCAGAACTGGAAGTCCTCCTTTCCTTGGGGGCAAAGCCAGCTGCCATAGATGGCGGACTGTGTCTTAGATTCATTATCTGGTTTAATTTTCTTTATATAGTGAAATGTTATTTTTTCCCTATATTTGTTGTCTTCTTCAGAGGTCACTGATGAGAAGGACCAAAAAGGGGTGACTAGATGAATTCAGACACCCTTGTGTGACTGAGCAATGTGTGAGGAACTGTTTTCTTGCAGAACTGTGGCTCCTTGGAGGAAACACGGAGATGGATGCCCCGTTCCCTCGATGTGTAGAATATTGTGGTGAAACCTCTGTCATTAAGAACTGATGACCACCCAGTCCAAAGCAGGGAAAAGGGGCACTCATGGAGCTTAAATGTAGGCATCGAGGCAGAAGAAAACCTATCTTAGGTGCAGTCCCCCACTCATGCATATCTGTGATTTTAGAAAACACCCTTAATCAACAAAAAAAACCTATGGTCTGTTGCTTCAGCCACATAATGTAAACCACACAGGCTCACACTGGCTTGCTTCAAGGCAGTGAGAACAAAGGAGGGGAAGCATGGATGCTTGGGGTTTGGTGCTCATGTTTTAAAAGATCCAGAGAATGGCTCTCTTAAATGGTCCAGACTCTTCATTTATGTTTCACTACCCAGTTCTTTGATTTTCAGCTTATGCTGATATTAACCTTTGCTCATCCTGTCTAAATGGAATCTACATTAGCAGAAATGAATTACCAAAATTTTATGATGTTGGTGAAAATCAACTGGAAAATATGCCTTGTTGAAATGAGACATTATGTCAATGTAAAAAAAAAATTTTATTTGCAGCAGTTAACTATGCCAGCTAATAATGGCCAAAAGGAGTTCAGTACAGTTGGTTCCAACAACTCACCAAAATCGCCTGTGAGATTCCAACAACTCACCAAAATCGCCTGTGAGATTGGTAAAAGGAACTAATTTCCCTGCCTCCCCCTTTCCCATCATCACGACAGTTGACAGAGTGTGAGACAGGAGGGCTGTGCTTTGAACATAGCTCATGAGTACATTTAGGTATGATAGCAAGTGTCCCACTGACCCCGGAGGCTTCTGAGTGATGAAGCAACAATCAGCTGATAGTTTGGGGCCCATCAGAGGCGGGAGTTGGCAGGACACAGAAGAGGTGGTCTCCCTTTTTTAGACTTAATGGGAATCTCACTCGTATGAAAACACAAAGATACATACTAGAATGCAATTGGGGAGTGCTTTGCCTTCCTGATTATGCTGAATCTATATTTTTGTTTTACTAAACAGCATGTTTTGATTCATGATTTATCTGAAACTAAAACTAGGACATTGATTCTCTCC
>NW_016819184.1:2601839-2614730 GCF_001698545.2 Rhinopithecus bieti | reverse complement strand
CCCCCCCCCCCCCCCGCCAAATGACTTATATCAAAGCAGTCTGTTTTCCCTGCCACTTCCCAGTCTTATTTGAGGATACCCCATTGGAACACTCAGGGCAGGATATCTGCTTGGAGGTAGCGTTCACGACAACGGAAGTCATTTAGAGTTGAAGATGCAGTGTGTCTTTCCGGCAAGGCCGTGGGAATGCCTATCAACTCAACCATCAGAATGGATCCCCCTTATATTCTCATCGTTGTATGAAAATACCACGATGTTTCCTTGATTTGGCCAAATCCTAAACTTTGCATGGTCTTCGGTTCACTGCAAAGGTAGCTGTGCCAGGAAGAAAAGGAGACTTGAGCATTTCTTGTAATTAGCTTCCATTCCTAAGGGGATAGCCAAATGTAGAGAAAAGAACCTGCCCTTGGGGTCCGTGTACACAATCCTAACTGAAGTCTACAGAAAGAGTAAAGAGTTAGTGCTTGTCATCTTCACGGCCCTCGTACAGTTTGCAGTCCATGGCCTAGTCTGAAAAGACTGTCTTGGTTTGAATGAGCTATTCGCTGCAAGTGTGCACAGAGCGAAGTTTTAGCATTTATAACACAAGATGTCATTTTTGTTGGGGGGAAGGTGAAGAGAAGAGAAAATAAACAAAAGGTCTATCTATTGTGTACTTTACACTGTATATTGTATTCCTTAAAAATAAAATCTACCGCTTATCAATCCTGGTGTTCCTCTGCCAGGTTAGTTGGTTGTTTAATTTTTTCCTTGACCAGCAGCTATTGTGAACCTCTGTCTTCTCTGTGCATGATAATAAGTAGCTACATTTTAAAACCATGAAACCATATCCTTCCCTCATAAAGTTTCATCTAATGTCTTCAAAGGTTTATCTCTTTGTGCATGAAAAACTTGGCAGTGTCTCTGGTAGTCTGGAGGAGGAGGACTCAGTGGTCTTTCTTGGGAGGCAGTCTAACACGACGTAATGCCTGAGACCCAAGGGTGGCATGGACTCAACCCAGCAACACAGCTACTGTGCTTACCCCAGCTGAGCTTGGAGCAAAAGAAGACACCCCCTGTTAAAGGCAGGACTGGACTTGCTTTGCATTGGGGTCACGAGACCCATCTCCAGCTTAGTAGAGTCTTTCAGTATTTTTATACTGAAGGCTTCCAACAAGTGCTGCCGCCAACGGCTTGCTTAATTCATTCCCCAGTCTCATCCCCCGTATCAGTCGTCACCATGCCTTGTTCCTTTTGTTTTTCCTTCCTGTTCCTTCTCCTATTGATTTCTTCCCTATAGTTCCACACTGTTCCCACCCTGATCTTGGCCTTCTTAACTCTCCTGCCCTCAGCTCTTCATCCCCCATGCCCCACCCCCATCCCCCATCCTGCAGTTCCTGCTAGTCTTGGCTTCAAGTGCACACATCGCTTTTCTCTGAATATACCTGGATACATCCCAGTTGGTAGCACTTCCAAAGAGCCTTTTATTATAAGATCATCTGTCCTTTTTCCTACCTGCTCATCTTTCTAGATTTCTCCTGGCTGCTCAAAAATGCTCCATCTGCTGACTGCCATGAAGCCATTTCCTGCACTGTCTCCTGAACACACCATGGTCAGTCTCTACCTTGTGTCTTCACTTGCGCTGGTTCACTTTCCAGGACCATGCCCTGGTCCTCCTTCCTCATGGATAGTCTGTGTTTGGTGGTCTAGATCTAGTCTTGTCTTCTATGCCTTCTCCAGTCCTTATCTGTCACCTTCATTTACTCACTGAACAGTGCCTGCATGCCCAGGGTGACCCAGGCACCATACTGGATGCTGGGCACACAGGAAAAAACAAGGCATATTCTTGGGCAGTGTCTAGTCCAGCAGCGGAGAGACATGTCGATGGCTGACACCAGTCCACTGTGCGCAGGACCATGTAAGAGGAGGGAGGTACTGAGAGTGCTCCCTGGGGAGTCAGGGTAAGCTCCACCTGAGAGACGTGTAAGAGCAGGCCTGAAGGATGCTCACTTTGCTTTGCTGTGTGTCAGTTTTCTCTGCTTAACACCAATGTAAGTGTTCTGTGGAGTAGGTCCCTCTAAGCACCGTCTTTCTCCTATGCTCAATCATCTTTCTTTACTTACTGGTTTAAGAATCTTAACACTGGCCAGGCGCAGTGGCTCATGCCTGTAATCCCAGCACTATGGGAGGCTGAGGCGGGCGGATCACAAGGTCAGGAGATGGAGACCATCCTGGCCAACATGGTGAATCCCGTCTCTACTAAAAATACAAAAATTAGCTGGGTGTGGTGGTGCGTGCCTGTAATCCCAGCTACTTGGGAGGCTGAGACAGGAGAATCGCTTGAACCAGGGAGTCGGAGGTTGCAGTGAGCCGAGATTGCGCCACTGCACTCCAGCAAGAGAATCTTAACACTGTACATCACAGTATCCTTAGAGCTGGGGTCTTAGCTGAGATATGGCAAGAAGACTTAGGATGGGTGTACAATATTAGTGGCTTCCAAGGAGTCTTTCTACATTATTTGGATCCTCAGATTTGGTAGAACATGGCTGTGTAATGAAACCTGAGTAGGAATTAGAGAAGTGGAAAGGAGAAGGGATAGAATTTTATTCGTTGAGGTAAAACCATATCCAGAGATTTTTATCTTCTGAACTTTGGCATAACTATCTTGAGTGGTGGTTGTACAAATGTTTCCTGTGCTGAGGGGAGAGAAGGAGATGGCACACACACTCACAGAAATGAGTAGATGGCACAGAAATTGTCCAGGTTCTATGTTTAATCGTGCAGTATATTGAGGTCCCATACTGTTGTAGAAAATGTGACTTGCTAGGAATTATCAGAAGCCTTGTTCTTATAGTACTCAACTTTCTTCCAAGATATGGTAGTAGCAAAATAAATTCAGAGTTTAATTAAAAAATCTCCATAGCTTGGAATAACATTTCAGAGCGTGGTACTTTCCTGACCTCAGTTGTCTAATCTGCTCTAGAGGATGAATCACTGGCTTTCAGAAGGAAAAAAACAGTGGAGGGTCTGGGGCATACCCGTGGGTCTAGTCACTTCCAAGGGTGTATTAGTCCGTTCTCACACTACTATGAAGAAATGCCTGAGACTGGGTTATTTCTAAAGGACAGGTGTTTAATGGACTCTCCGTTCTGCATTGCTGGGGAGGCCTCAAGAAACTTAAAATCACAGTGGAAGGCAAAGGAGAAGCAGGCGCCTTCTTCACAAGGTGGCGGGACTGAATGAGCGCAAGCAGGGGAAACGCCAGACACTTAGACAACCATCAGATCCTGAGATTTCACTCACGATCGTGATAGCAGCAGGGGAGAAACTGCCCCCCGATCCAATTACCTCCCTCTAGTTCCGCCCTTGACACACGGGGATTATGGAGATTACAATTTGAGGTGAGATTTTGGTGGGGACAGAGAGCCAAACTGTATCGGAGGGGCATAAACATATGAATGAAATAGCTTTCATTTTCCTGTTATTTGAATTGAGAACAATGAATATGAAATTATACTAAATAAGGAAGAGCAGTACTTAGGAATCTCATGCCACACTGCTGTTGTCCATTGAGATGAACGTGGAGAGGAAGGAGAAGGGAAATGGAGGTGTATAAAGAGAGAAAGGATGTTAGGGGAATGGTGAGTCGAGAGAAATGCACACACAGACACAGGAAGGGAAGGGGATGTGTGCTGGAACATCAGTCCAGGTCAGCTGTGGGACATCTGTGGGCTGTTCCCTTGAATAAGGCTCATAGAGTTCTGATGGCCTTCAGCCACAACTCCCATCGTTTTGGCTGCTCTTAAAGGGCCAGTTGCAGCAACCCCATCTCCTGTCCAGAAGGGAATGTGACAATTCACCCTGGGGCAAAACAAGAGTGCAGGCTCGGGCAGGCACCTGAAGCAGGACATCGTATGGTTTCCTGTTCTGTGAAGCACCCAACACATAACACATTAAGTGTTAAGCGCAATGAAGAATCCCATTTTCAGCAAATATTCCTACGTTTGCCTCTATCTTTTTATCTCTCCAGCACCTCCTTGGAACAGATGCCCTGCTACTTTACAAGGCTTGTGGAAAAGAGAAAGAGAACAGTAGCAAAAGCCTGTGTAGTTTATGAATAGAAGGTAGCTTCGTAGTGAGTAAGCAGTACTCATGATCTATGAAATGATTCTCTGTGGATTGAGCATGCTAAAAAGATCTTAAAAAGGAAAACATAAATCTTTCCAAAACCTCACATGACCCCTGTGCTTCGGCCTTCTTGAACCTTTGGAGGAGAGCATAGGTGTGGATGAAATGGAACCTTTTGTACGTTTTTTTGGTTTTGTTTTGTGTGTGAGTTTTAAAGAGAGCATTTCCTGCCACGTAGAAGAAAATCCAGGGGTGGCTGTCCTCCCACAGGAAGGAGGTAAACACATATTTTTCCTTAAGGGCTCTATTCCCTCAGCCTGGCTCCCTCAAAGGCCACACTTGGAGGCCAGGAAGTTAATCCATTAAAACAAGGAGAAGAAAGAAGGAAAAGCATATTGGTCTCTACCCCAGTCCAGGCAAATCAGAACTTCTGGAGGATGGAGACTGGGTACCACTTTTTGTTTTAAACACCTCACATAACTTTAATAATGTCCCCATGATAAAGAACTACTGGCCTTCTTCCTTTATCTTTTTCATCCCTTGTTGTCTTCTATTTACTGCTGTATCCCCAAAGCTTAGAGAAGCTTGTAGTATATAAAAAGTACCCAGAAATATTGATTGAATGAAGGGCTTAATGAATGAGTGAATGTCACAAGGGAGCAGGGAAGACGGGCCCCTTCCATTTTTCTCTAGGATGAACCTAGACATCAGCCAGGTGTTGAGATGATCACTAGCAGATCCCACACAGGCTCACAGAGTGTCTGTGCCTTGGCCTGGCTGGGCTGTGCTGTGCACCGACAGATGGGGTGGATTCATATTCCACAGAGGAGACAGCTAGTGGCCAGTCGTTGTCATGGTTGAAAATCCAGGTCTTTCACAACATCCATTAATTATGGGCTGGCAAATTCCAAGTAAATTGTAACGGAACAGACCCATAGTAGGAATAGGGCATATTCACACTTTTTTTTTTTTTTTTTTTAATATTTCTGGTTGGAGATGCAAAACATTTAGAATTCTGTTCCCTTCTAGGAATTCAGTGGCTTGGGGCAGCTCTTTTCAGCCGTGGATCTGGGATTTGAGACCAGTCGTTCGTACATTGACAGTCTTGGCACAGTGAATAACTCTGGATTTTCTACATTGGAGAGGGGGTGCTCAAGGTCTGCCCATGCTGCCGTGGTTTGCTAACATGGTTAATATCTGACCGTAGTCCCTAAGAACTGGGGCTTTGAGACCACCTGCTTGGTTTTGAGTTCTGGCACTTCCCCTCCACTTAATAGCCCAGAACTCTGGGCAAGTGATCTAACCTGGGAGAGCAAAGATAAGAAAAGGTAACACTTGTGTATAACACTCAACACTCAACACAGGCTAGGTACCATTCTGTGCTTTGTATATGTCTGAACTTTTCATTCTCCAAACACCCTCTGAAGGAGAAATTACTATTTTTAATAAAGATGGGGAAACCGAGGCACAGGTAGTGGAGTCACGTGCCCACGGTCACACAGATAGTTACTGGCAGAGCGAGGAGGGCAAAGGAGGACAGCCTGGCCTGGAGCCTCTTCTCTCGCCACCACGCAGCACTCCCCTGTGAGCTGGGTCAGGGCTTAGGAGGTCGGCTCCTAGGAAGCGCTCAGTACACGGCCCTGGTGTTAAGGTGGATGTGCACAAAGACAGCACACCTCGGGATATGTTGTGCATGTGGATGACACCGGACGCAGGACCTAAGAGACACAAGCTTGAGAATCACCGCCAGAAGGTTCCAACCTTAACTGGCTGATTAAAAACTGTACGGTTGGCTTAGAGTTATACTTTAAAGCTGCATTTGTCAGTGGTCACTCTCACTGACTCTTCAGATACAGAGTTAGAACTGATGCTTCCGTGTGGAATTTAAATAATTACCAGGAGTGAGTTGGGGTCCAGTCTCTGCCACTCACTCAGTAGTTGACCTACCCAGTGCAGTGTGGGGCCAACCCTGTCAGTGAGCCTGGGCACTCTGTCTGAGGGTCCAGTGTCCAGCCACCTGCTAACTTCTGTAATTCAGCCTCACCCTGGGTGTTTTTGCCACATGGATAAATCTGATAGACACAATAAATAAAGTAGATATATATTCAGAATAAATATTATACAGCGAGACTAAAATATAAATAGCAAGTGCAAAACAAATTAAATGAGGATGTGAATGACTTCAGTGAAGCCACTGAGCTAACAACTACCATTAAAATAAGAAAAGTAAGTAATTGAGAAATGCAGTTATCATTGGGCAAGAAGTCAAATGAAAAATATGGTTTGAAAGTGAAAAACATATTTTCAGCATTCCTGTAATTTCACACACTACGTTTGCACATGGCACACTAAGTAAGCTATGGGAGTCTCAAGTGCACGGTTAAGTGGACACTGTGCAATGTGATTTACGCGAGGAAAAAAGACAAAAATAATCTTTATGCAGTACTCTTGTTGATTTTTAAAATGAGAAATTGGTGGGTCTGGCACAGAGATCAATGGAGTTGAAGTCACGACGTCAAATTGAGATGTGAGGTTAAGGCTGAGAGACAGACATCTCGTTCTCTCATGCTGGCCCAATGAACTCTCCAGTTTTTTTGGTGACCTCTGGTGAAAACTCTTTTTAACCAAAATGTCAGCATTTGGGTTAGAAGAACATTAATTTATCTGACTGCAGTGAGATGCATTTTCTCAATTCTCCTCGTTTGCTTCTTTTACCCTAATACTCGGTCGCTAAATTCAAAGACATTCTTTCTCTAAAAACTCAACTTCTACCCAATTGAATTTTCACCAAAGGAATTGCCGAGGTTGAGTGTGGTGGTAAAGAACGCAACCCTTTGGTGCTTTTTTCCTTTCTAAACACTGCGTGGCCGGACGTCAGGACTGTTCAGCCCTGGAAGTCATCTTCCTCTTTACTGCCTTCTCATGGCGTTTCCTTTAATTCCTACTACACAGAAAGTTACAATTGGAAATGGAAGAAAACAATTATTTCCCAATCAGCATTTCCTGAGTTGGTAGCAAAATCACTGACTAGGTTTGTGTTAGTAGCCTCATTAAATACTTATTAAGCACCTGTTATAGACAGTACTATGCTTAGTCATTTAAGGATTTGCGCTGTGAATCGCTTAGTCCATTTTCCTCCCATTTGAAAGTATTTCTCATGGACATTCTAGGAGGTAAGGGATAATGAAAATCTTGTTTTTTAAAATAATATTTCCAGTTGAAAATTCACACTCAGATATTTAATAGAAATCCTATCTTTTCCCCGGTTCCTGCTGGCTCGCAGACTTCTGTTTCCATTAAAATCCCCCACCGTCTTGCTGGCCTTGGGTAGCATCTTTAGTCCCTTCTTTCTATCTTGCCACATTACAAAGACTTGCCTGCCAAAAGGTTTTTCTCATAGCTGTCCCCTAACTTACTTCCCAGTGCTACTGGGACTGGCTCATTTTCACCTGTGACACCTTCTCAACTGGTCTCCACCTCCTCTCTTCTGGTTCACCTCCAGTTACATCATCTTAATCTTCTGAGAATATATGTTCTTGTTTAAAACATCAGCAGAGGACCCTCCTGCTCTGCTGGTTCCTCCTCAGACTGACTCCAAACTGTGCCTCTACTCTCTGATCCCAGCATCTCAACCTTTGCCACATGTCACTTCTCACTCTTACCATACAAGTCTGTAGCCCTGAGCACCCTCCCACTTGGCTTAAGCTCCAGGACTGATGTCTGCTGGGCTCAGGAGTCCAATCTCAAGCATCACCCACGAAGTCAGCCAGGGCATCACTCTCTGCCTATAATCTCCTATCCTGATTCTACCTGGGAGTCTTTAGGCTCCTGCCACTTCTTGCCAGCACCTCCCCTCCTCCTGGACTTGAGCTTCTTGGAGTCCTCTCACTTGGTCTTGTAACACCTTACACATTGCCTTGGCCACTGCTGCAACAGCTCAGTACATATCCACAAATCAGAATTCCTCTCTGAATAAAGCCATCTGCATATCCGTCTACCTTCCCTGTGCTTGCCCCACTTAAAAATCCCAGGTTTTATATCTTTGCTACAGTTTTAAGGATGGTAAAATCGCTTACTACAAAAATAAGCAGATTTCACTGTACAAAATGCAGGTAGTAAGAGTTATCTAAAATCTAACCACTAAGTACATATAGAAAAGATTTTAAAAAACATTAAGAAGGGCAGTTGACAAATACAAGATCCTTCCTGGAGAAGAACAAGGGTGGGGGATCCCACATCACCAGTGGAATGACCTAGAAACACAAAGACTACTCAATTTCATTAAGGTTGGCATGAGTATGACACAGCCCCTTGCTGCTTCCTCAGCTGAACAGCTGTCAAAAGGCCCTCATGCCATCAGCCTGTGCTTTCTCCTCTTTCTCTCTGGGATGGGCCTGTCCATGGAACCCCTGCTTTGGGACATAGCTGTGATCATCTCTACTGAGATGGAGTGAGAGCAACTTTTATCTGCAAGGCTGCCTGTAGTGTTTTCAGCATTCCGTAGCCTCCTTCCCATGTCTCTCATATGTTGTAGTTTACTGCATTTCATTTCATGGCCAAAGCTAGATTATTAAGGACTGAATTGGAATTTTCCATATTAAGTAGAATATAAACTTCAACAAGCATTTTCATATGCTGGGTTTGTTTGTTTACCATTCTATTGGATAGAGTAGTATAATTCATATGAATGTACGGTATGCAGAGATGCAAGAATCTCTTTCTTTTTTTTTTTGCTCAAACTTCCTAACAGCAGGATAGTGTGGGAAAAAGAACATGTCTATGGATGTGCAATACTTTGAATAAACAGTTCAGTGCTCTATAAAATAAATATTCGCAAATAATGACTTTGGGGAGAGTTATTTCCAAATCCCTTTGAAATATGTTGTTAGCCAAAAGGTTTATAGAGTAATTTGGAATCATAATTCCTGCTTGTCCCTAATATCTGCTGTTCTCCATTCAAGTTAATTTTCTCTCAGTCCCAATTAGAGCTGGGAATATATACTCAGCAGAAAGAGACACAATTGTCAAGTCAGAATGTTTTGTATTTATTCAGATAGTGATTTGTCATCTGGTGACATCTTTGTACACCTCAAGGTTCCTCAACCCATTCATGATGGTTTGAATAATGTCTAAAGCACATATGACTCAGATGCACACTGAATATCCTGTGACTTACAGTAGAGGGTTCTCTGAAAGGACTTGAATTTGGAACCAGGAAATGTCTCTGAAGTTATGGTTTTTCTTAATGTGAGAGGTAAGATCCTTGGTTGCCTGGAAATACCTTAGTTAGTGCCTTCAGGATCTGAAACAGACACATTATCACACATGGTCCAAAGGTTCAAACCTATACTTTCATGGCTTAGTGCTTAACACAAGACATTGTCCAAACAACTTGTTTACAGCAATCCTGTCAGGGTCCCTGTAGTTTGGTTCCTGCAAGTCTGTATTCTGTCCTTAATGTATAAGAACAATGTCCATATTAAATAAACTGATTGAAAGTCATGAGTTTCACCACCTACGTATCATAGGTTAGCTCCGGTATTTGATAAATCTCTTAATGTTTGTATGAGAGTTTCATGGTAATGAAAGTGTCGTCATGTAGTATCAATCATATTAAATTTTGCTTTAAAATATTGAAGTCATTCCATAATGTTATGAAATATTAAAATCAAATATGTGAGGAGACAGAAGATCTGCTTCATAAATCATGCCAGCTAGTTTCTGGTTGGGGAATGTAGGTCTCCAACCAGTGGAATTGTGGTGGGGAGGGATGCGGTGCTTCACATTTATGAAGGACTATTAAAAATGACGATGACACTGGTTTTATCTGGGTAGTTTTTATGACCTCACATTCCCAGAATGGCAGTGGTTTGCCTCAAGTATGTAGAATTTGCCAGCCTTCCCAACTGAGCTGCTTGGGTGCTGTGGACGGGTTAAACAGCATCCTTCACAAGCATTAAAATCCCTGGTGAACCTGTCACTGCCCTCCTATGTAAATTTCTGACCACAGAGCTGCTGCTTTGGGATGTAGCTGTGACCATTTCTGTATCATGAGTCTCTGAGAAGCATGTCACCTGCTTCTCATATTCCAGAGTTCAGTAGTTGTGTCTCTAAATGAGATAGCCATGGCTGGGTGCAAACAAGAGAATACAAATGTCTACATGAATGGGTTTGTCCTGCCGCTCTGCTGCGATCCATTGTTATTTCTGAGAATCATTTTGATTTTTGGACTGCTTATTTCAATGTGGAGGAGTCTTCCTTGTAGATGAATGCCTTTCACGTATAAGTCTTTCTCTTATTTATTGATTTATTTAAAAAAATTTCCCTATAGAGGGAGAAACAAAACACAAAAATTCCCTTTCCTGTCACAGGGGAAAATAACTGGCAAAACAGAGAAGCTCCCAAAGTAAACAGAGTCATAGAGTCCCCAGCCTCCCGTAGAGCTTGCAGAAATTTCATTGTGCAGACATGGAGCTCCCCAGCTTTTGCCTTGTTAGCCTATTTCTGAACCAGTAGTTCTGTTTCTTAATAGGATAAAGGGCCTGCCTTACGTAAAAGTTCAAAGTCTTCATCACAATGATAAAATACAAAGTCGTGGCAACTGTAGTAAGTTTAAAGACATATTTAGCTTTTCAAGGACATCCTGTCTTTAAGAAAAAGTCTTTCATTTAGCTAAAGAAATTAAACTGAATTGTTCAATCTTTTAAACAAAATGATGAATTTAGTGAAGACAACAAAACTCTCCATTGCTAAGGTAATTTATGCAAAATCACGCAATTAGTGATAGCTGTGCTAGACTTTTTTTTTCCTTCACCAAATGCGCCTCTAATAAAACCATCGTGAGGAGCAGTGCCATCTAATGTAAGTAGTAAACATGGATAGTAAATGATTAATATCTGGTGAGGCATGCACATGGCAGGACTTCCATTTTTCCTTTGAGCCCCCTATGCATGTTTGCTAATCATTCTTGCAAAAAAATTGCAAAGATAAATATGAACTTTCGAAAGTAATATTCAACAGGATATGAATGTAAGAAACAGCAGTATGGGGGAATAGTAAAAACCAGCACTTTTCGCCTCTGCATGGTGAAATGACGGTAACCTGCTGTAGTGTAAGCTTAATAAGGGTTATATCATTTTCACGTATGTACTACTCTGGGCATGGTCCGGGTCTTGTGAGTGGTATTTTTTTAATCAAGACCCCAGCCAGCGCAGTCACCCTGACAGTCTCCCTAATGAGATATGGAAAGGTAACCCTCTAGCAAGTCCTCGTTCAGGGGAAAGCGTTCAAGTGCACAGACGTCTACCCTGTGCTAGCCTGAGCTGTAGTCTTCTGAAATGATCGCTTGGCTTCCCAGCCAAGGCAGGGCTCCCCCAAAGTTCCTTCCCACTCTTGCAGTTTCACCTCGGAATGCTTCCGCAGAATTTCAGTGCCTAAGCAGACAAGGTCAAAGTAAACTGCTTCACCGCTGCTTCTGGCGCAGGGGCCCAGAGCGTATCCAGCCCCACAGCACAGACCAACAGCAGGAGAGGGGTCCGGGCAGGAGCCCTGGACTGTAGATAAGCAAAACGCACCCATTTTCTCTCCTATTTACTCCAGAGGTACCTCTCCTCCCCCACTCCTGGCATCTCCTTATCACTGGCTCCCTCTCCCTGTGGCATATTTTTGGGTAGTAGAATG
The DNA here is from genome assembly GCF_001698545.2 of Rhinopithecus bieti. Taxonomy (NCBI): domain Eukaryota; kingdom Metazoa; phylum Chordata; class Mammalia; order Primates; family Cercopithecidae; genus Rhinopithecus; species Rhinopithecus bieti. The sequence goes on along the minus strand of NW_016819184.1, from coordinate 2,602,943 downwards.
CTGAGGTCACAGGGAGCGGCTCTTTATCCAAGCAGTGGGGACGTCAGCCTGGAGCCCTGAGCATGAACCAGCAAGATGCAGGCTCTTGCTCTTGACTTTGGGCTCCAGGCGCTGCCCCAGCCCAGGGCTGCCTGCGAGCTCCCTCCTCCCTCCTGCCCTCGCCCGCCAGCTCGCCCTCTCTTAGGTCTGCAGCGTTGGTTGGTTTCCCACGCCTGTTCTGGTCTGACTCGGGATGCCAGGCACCCAGAAGCCCCGTGGGCACCGACCCCAGCCCGCAGCCCAGGGAAGGTGCCAACCCCAGGGAGTGGTGGAGACTGGCATTTCACGTGGGCATCTGCCTTCACTGCTGCTCGCGCTTCTCCTCAACCTCAACGGCTGGCGTCAGGGCCCTTCTGCTCCAACTCGTCCCCCGCCCCCCCGAAGTTAATCAGCCGTACTTTCCAGGGCGCTTTAGTTTGGAAAATACTTAAAAGCCTCGAAATGTTCATGGGAGACGGCCGCCCCCGGATCCCCCAGTTCTGCCTAGTTAAGGCTGTCGGGCGCTCAGGAAGCTGTGGCGTTTGTCTGGAACCGACATCGCAGAGGCGCAGCCCCACTCCTCGCTGGCGTCGCCAAAGTTGCCAGACGCCCCTCGGCGACCCGGCCGCGTCAGATGCAGTTGCATAACCTCGCCCCCGACCTGCGCCCGCGCAGGGTCCACTCCCGGCTGCTCCGGGGTGTCCCGGCCTCGGGAGCCGCCGAGTCTCCGGCCAAGCCGGTTTGGGGGGCGAGTGCGTGCGCCGGAGTCGGGGTGGGCGCCTGTCCGAGCGGTGCTCTGCCCGCGGCCAAGTACGACGGGCGCGGGGGCGCGGGAGAAGGGCACTTGGGGCTCCGCTTACCTTCCGCTGCTTACAGATAAGTCGAGGTCGGTGCAGCGCCTGGCTCGGGCATGTCTCGCCGCGGACCCTGGCAAGCCTGGCGCGGCACGGAGCACTTCGGGCAGAGCATCCGCGGCCAGACTCACCGGGCTCGCGCGGAGGAAGGCTCGGCTCCGGGGACGTGGCCGGCTGCGCGCCTGCTGCCCGCCCCTCCCACCGCCGCCGGCCCGGCCCTCCTGGACCGGCG
>NW_016819184.1:2584867-2601302 GCF_001698545.2 Rhinopithecus bieti | reverse complement strand
GGCCGGGCCGCGTGCGTGGGGTGGGGATAGGGAGGGAGTGGAGGAGCCCCTCCCACCGCCGCGGGAGCCGGAGGAGGAGGAGGAGGAGAGGAGGAGGAGGAGGAGAAGGTGGTGGAAGGAGCCGCCGCCGGCTGCCGCCTGCTCGCGGGGCTCCACCACAGCGCGTCCTCCGGGTTTCTGGGCTGCAGGCGGCGCTGCATGGCCCGGGAACTTGTTGAGTCTACCCTGGAGCCGCCTCCGGAGCAGCTGGATGCCGGGGGACTCTGTGTGTTCTCTCAGGGATTGAGGGGTCGCTGGGGACCCTGCTGCATGGCTGTGTGCTGTGCCAGCCGGCATGGCCGGGCAGAGCTTTGGGAAGCCAGGCGCGAAGGGTGCGGGTCGTGTACGTGCCTGGCCCCTCACCTGCCTAGGCTGCCTTGTAGAAGCAGGGGTTGGGGATCCTTTCAGTGCAGGCTCCAACCTGGTGTCAGCCCCTCTACATGGGGACAGGAAGTCCTGTGAGTGGCCTGAGAAATGAAGTGGGAGGACCTGCCTGATAATGTTGCATGCTGACATTTAGGGACACTCCAGAGCCAGCGCCACTGCCACTCCTAGCCAAGAACCCTACTCCCTCCAGAGCACACAGTCTCCACCAGCAGAAGCCACAGGGCGCAGAGGCTGAGTTCCTTTGGGGCAGAGTAGAAGTCTCTTGGGGAGGAAAAGACCTAGGATGCCAAGGAGCTATCCCCACCCTTAATTTCGTACCCACCAAAGAGTATTGGGTGTTCTGAGCTCAGGGCAGCAGACCCAGGGGTCCCTCTGATGCCTGGTAGGCCCTGGGGCCTGGGCCAGGGTCTAAGCAGCCAGCCGAGTGCAGGGCTCCTGGCCCCCTGGATTTGCTCCTAGAACGTAAAGTAAAATGTAAGTAGCCACATTTATTAGTCTGTTTCTCAGGAAAGGACAGAAAAGTGGTGGACCCCAGGGAAGGGGCAGGCTGCAGAGAGTAAATTGGGAGGACAAGTGGAAAGTCCTTTCACCCACCCACCTCTCCAAACACATCAGTGGGCAGTGAGACCTCTTTGCCTGTATATCCTTGAGTCCCTGCACCTAGCACCAGCTCTGTGCCTGTGGCCAAGCCATCACTCCATCCTTGTTCACTGAGCTGAACTGAGCCTACCACTGCCTTATAGAGTGTCTGTTTGTTTGTAAATGGCTTTATACGAAATACCTTATTTGTCTGTGGATACTTTGGGCAGTGTGTCCAGACGTTCCAGAAGAAAATAAAATCTAAAATGTCGTCTGTTTCCCTCTTACCCTGCAGCATCCTTTGGGATACAATTTTGCCAGCCTTGGGGATCCAGATATGCTCAGGACGGGAGTCCTTAGCCTGTGGATCCAAACTCTGCCCACCTCACTCTTCTTGTTGTCCCTCTTAACTCAGATCCCCCAAGGCCGATTTTCTAGCTTACCAGGGAGGCTGTTGGGAGCTGGCTGGAAAGAGATGCTTAATTATGTGTGAGCAGTGTGGAAACTGCAGTCCCCTCTTCTGCCTGGACGGGGCCAGGAAAGGGAATGTATAGGAGTTGGGGACGTTTAAAACTAGATAGGAGAAGATGCCACTCTCCAGCACGTTCCCTTGGGGATGTGCTGTTGCACCTGTGGGCTCCAGCCATTTTCCCAGCGGTCTGGGGAACTTCTGTAAATCTTACTTTATTGGCAATCCATAAAATTGAAATCTGCCTTCCGTCTTTTAAACATGACTGTAAATAAAGCTGCCAGGAAACATGGGCATTGGGCTGATAGTATCAGAAGGCTGAAGTTTTCCAGGGCCAAGAGTGAAAACGGGTCAACATAAATGCGCGCACAGCAAGGCAGAGCTCAGCCACAGGTGGCACTGTGAGCTGGCAAGAAAACAGCTCCAAGGACAGTGCTATCTGAGATTCGCATCATGTATAACTCCAGGAAGAAAATGGAAAGCCGTAATTGGCAGGTTAGAAAATCCACTTATATGAAGAGAGTATAACAGAACTTTGTAGCATCGTCAAGACTGCTTAGAGTTGTTCAATTGTCTAGTAGACTTACAGTTGTTTTGCTAAGTATTAAAATCATTGGCATCCCTTCTTTTTTTTTTTTTGAAGTAAGAAACGATTTACATGTTGTATTACTTAAGTACATGTCTTCAGCATCACAAATCAAAATATTGATGAAAATTTGCCTCACCATACCTTTGACTCGGAGAGATATTCCACATGGGTGAGGTGTGTGTCATCATGCTGCAGACTTTAAAGCAAGCATCATGCTGGGGGCTGGCTGGGGAGAAGGGAGTTTCAGTCATCTTTCTGCCCACGGATCCCTATTGCATTTTTTTTTAATAGATGGGATGTAGGCTTATTTTTAGGGTCTAGAATGAGTCAATATGCTCAGCTTCCTCAGGAAAAGAAAAAGAAAAAAGTGAAACTTGATAGAAAGATTCATTTTAGGAATCAATTGGTATTGGCTTTTATATTTTGCTTAAGATTTTGTTGAAAAGATAGATTTGCAAAGGAGAAAATAGCAACTTTTCAAGTGGGATTTCCTAAAAGCACAGGAGTAAAAATAAAGGAAAGTTCAAGACAGCTAACTAAGCAAAATATCCAAGTCTGTCTTCTTTTGCCTTCTTCTTGGAATTGTGCAGGGGTTGTACAGAGAATTGCTGGAATTCCACCCCTATGGTACAGTAAGTTTGAGGTCTCAATTTCCACATAAAAAAGTCAAGAATATACAAGTCAAAGATGTTCGAAAATGTTCATAACAGGTTTATCTATATCTGTTCCAAACTGGAAATAATCCAAATACCAATCAACAGGAAATAAAGATTTCTTGGTTCTTCGTATAGTGGAATACTAGACAGCAATCCAAAAGCACTGACTGCTGATTGCATGCATGGAGGACTTTTACAAAGGTGCAGATCAAAGGAAGCCAGACACCCAGTGTTTATGACATGATTCCATTTAGATGAAGTCCAAGAATGTGACAAAACTGCCGATGGTGGGAAATATCAGAATGGGGATTACCTTTGAGGCATACTCGTTGCCCAGGACCACAGCACCTTCAGTGGAGCTGGATCGTTCTGTCTCTTGCACTAGTTGCTTATGCAGTTTTCCACATATATAGAAATTCATGGAGATGATTCCTGTCTCAGTGTGACCCCATTTGTCTGAGCGTCATCACTGTGTCATTGCAGTGTCCACATGAATGCTCCCCAATAACCCTCACCCCTCAATGATCCAGCATATCTGTCAGTGCGATTAACCTGTATCTTCTCCAACGTGCAAGGCAGGAGAAGAGAGAAGTGTCTCCAAACTAGCAGCTGCCGAAGAGGAGCCTTCCGGTTTAGCTGCACAGCAGACCTTCCTTCTTTAGGAGGCTGCCGATGAAACGCCTGCCCTTCCAACTGTCCAATGTGGCTACAACAGAGTTCACCATGGACATGAATTTTTCTTTCCCATATCTTTGTTGCATGAAAGGGGTCCCAATCCAGATCCCATGAGAGGGTTCTTGGATCTCACACAAGAAAGAATTCAGGGCGAGTCCACAGTACAAAGTGAAGGCAAGTTTATTAAGAGAATAAAGTAGTGAAAGAACAGCCACTCCATAGACGAGTGGGACATTCCCAAAAGTAAGAGGAGGAACGCGTCCAGCCTAGATACAATACTCATATATATGGGAGCTCTGCTCTGCTACAAGGATTTGTCATAAAGGATTAAATTTCTGAATTACAATATTTTGCAAGAATCGGTATTTTCTGTTTTGTTTTGTTTTGGAGACAGAGTTTCGCTTTGTTGCCCAGGCTAGAGTGGCGTGATGTCAGCTCACTGCAACCTCCATCTCCCATGTTCAAGCAATTCTGGTGCCTCAGCCTCCTGAGTAGCTGGGATTACAGGCGCCCGTAACCCCGCCTGCCTGGTTTTTTGTATTTTAGTAGAAATGAGGTTTCGCCGTGTTGCCCAGGCTGGTCTTCAACTCCTCAGCTCAGGCAATCCCCTCGTCTCCGCCTTCCAAAGTGCTAAGATTACAGGCTTGAGCCACTGCGCCCGATATTATTATTTTTAAAGTAAAATTAGGAATGCCTTTGTTCTCAAGATGTCTGGATATTAGGACACTCCTAAGTCTGGGTCTGTTTAGTAAACATCATCAACGTGTTCCCTTAACCTTAAACATCTAGAGGTGAGGAATGCCTAACTTTCTAAGAATGCAGCCCACTAAGTCCCAGCCTCATTTCCCTAGTCTTCACTCAAAATGGAGTCGCTGTGGTTCGAACACCTCTGACATCTTCATATTCCAGAGAGACTCTTAGATGAGCCCAACCTAAGTCTCTAATGGGCAGGTTACACCTGTCAGTTCAGAAGCTGTGGTCACAGATCAGCCAGTGCTCAATGCCTGCAAGGGAAAAGTAACTCCTATCCCCTTAGACCTGTAGGGTCGATATCAATCACTTGGGGGCACTTTAGCCTTGCCTTTCAAGAACAAGCTAGACACAATGCTCAAGCGTGCCCCAGGGGGGCCTCCTTTTCTACCGAGCCCTTCAGGAAGGCTTTCTGCATCATTCCCCTTGTCATATTCTGCTCGAGCCTTTAGTCTCCTCTTTCTGGGCTTATTTCTGGTTTAAGAGTCTGACTTTGTTTAAAGCCCCTTGCCCATGGCTCTTCCACTGTCCTGGCAGCTGAGCCGTGTTTCCTTCTGGTGGGAGCCAGAGCTGTTTCTGAAGTGCTGGTTCATGTTCCAGGGACATGCCACTCCTCTGGCCTTCTTTTCCTTTCATGTTAAGACACTAGAGATGGTTTATTGGCCTGAAATACAAATTTGTTTTGGAAAACCTGAGCATTGTGAGGACTAGTCGACATCCCTGGCTTTCTGTGATGCATCATTGTGAATCTAATTTATCCACAGAAATGGAAGGTTTTCCTTTTGAAAGAGAGTGAAGTGGCTCTAGGTTTTTTTTTTTTTTTTTTTTTTGGATTCTCTGTACAACCGAGGCAGTGATGTACAGGAATAAGGAAGAGTAGGAGTGCACTCTGCCTCTCCCTTCTCCCCTCACAATCCCTCATTTTCAGGGCTCTGAGCAAACCCCAAGGCTTTCCCCTCCCAACTGCAGTCTCTCCTTTCTTTTAGGTGGACTCCTGAGGAATGGAACAGAAACCCTTTATTTTCTTGACCTTTATTTGGTCAGTCTTGGGTGCTAGTTTCTATAGGGTTTCTTACTATCCCGTTCTCATCACTGGGGAGCCAACCTCTTCAGCACAGGTAGATGGCTCAATGGGCTTGTCTTAATCCTTGCTGGTAAGGCCACTAGTCTCACTGAGCCTGCTGAAGCCACCTTCTCATAAAGTGGCTTACATGCCCATGACAGAAAGTGGTACTTCTGTTCAGAACTAGGGCAGGAAGGGTCCAGGCGCTTATGCTTGTAATCCAAGCACTTTGGGAGGCCAAGGTGGGCAGATTGCTTGAGCTCAGGAGTTCGAGACCAGCCTAGCCAACATGGTGAAACTTTGTCTCTGCTAAAAATAGGAAAATTAGCCAGGCATAGTGGTGCATGCCTATAATCCCAGCTACTCAGGAGGCTGAGGCAGTAGAATCACTTGAACCTGAGAGGTGAAGGTTGCAGTGAGGCAAGATCGTGCCATGACATTCCAGCCTGGGTGACAGAGCAAGACTCTGTGTCCCCACCCCCCCCAAAAAAAAAGAACTTGGACAGGAAGGGGTAAGAGGGGTAAGAATGGATTTCACACTTGAGCTTCCAGCCTACCAGTGCTCTGTACTGGTGCTGGAATTACTGGCTGCCCTTCCCAGACCTTCTGCCCTGGTGCACAGAAAGCTTTTCTGTAGGGAGCTGCTGCAGGGAGACCTGGAGTCTTCTCCCAGCTGGGTGGTGTAGGAACTTCCTTGTTTGCCCTCCATCCCTACCTTAGGTTCCACAGGCATGGAAGAGGGATGGGGCAGAGGAGAATGCAAGGAAAATGGAAGCCTCCTTGTTCTACTTTTTTCCTTCCTCAAGCCCTGACTGAATATGAGACTTTGATGAGAATGATGCTCCACTTCGGCTGTGCACCTCCAGGGTGCCAGGCACTCGGTGCATTGTGGGTTATATACATTGGTTCTTACCAGATAACTGTGAGTGTGATATTGTTAAAGTCTCTCCACAGATGTAGATCAGAGAACATAAATGATCCTCCAAGGTCACACAGCTAGGAAGGGGTGGAGCCTGGATTGAAATCCAGTTCTGTCTGATGCAACCAGAGGACAGATTCTGACCAAAAATGCCAGCTGCTCATGCCAGGCTCTCAGGAAGCTGATGCTGCATCCTGTCTGGCTGGAGAGTAGCTTTGACCAGCATTCTTTTGTTGTCATTAGCCGTCCCTCATCATCTCACTGTGTTAGTTACACTTTGAAATAAAAACAAGCACTGGAACAGCAATATACCCAAATCATTTTGCATTTCGATAGCACTCTAAGCTTTCCCAATATAATCTCAGTGATATTATCACGTTTTCTTCGTTGAATAACAGCTATTAAAATGATTCATCACAATGTACGTATCCCATCTATACCACAAGAGGCTACTTCACACCCTTAGGGTGCCATGTATAATGGCATCGTATTACCATGGCCTTTGGATTATCCTGAACACCTCTTTGGTACTGTCATTTGCTGAGATTCAGTCATAGTGGACAGGATACGTGCTTTTATTTTTTTTAAAGATGACTAACACACTGCATATAATTCTAATTACCTACCCTTGACATTTTATGCACTCAGTGCAATAAATTATTTTCCTAATTTGGTCTAAGAATTGACGACCTGACTTTAGATGTATTTATTTACTAGCATGGCTCATGGGTGATTTCATAGCAAGCTATTGAACATTGGAAAGCAAACATTTTGTTCTTTTTTTTTCTTTTTGAGATGGAGTCTTGCTCTGTAGCCCAGGCTGGAGTGCAGTGGCGCGATCTTGGCTCACTGCAAGCTCCGCCTCCCAGGTTCACGCCATTCTCCTGCCTCAGCCTCCCAAGTAGCTGGGACTATAGGCGCCCGCCATCACGCCCGGCTGATTTTTTGTATTTTTAGTAGAGATGGGTTTCACCATGTCAGCCAGGGTGGTCTCAATATCCTGACCTCGTGATCCGCCTGCCTCGGCCTCCCAAAGTAAGCATTTTGTTCTTAAACGCCAAGCTCCGAATGGGAAAAGTACAGAATTAAATAAAAAAAATTCTTTAGTTATGTTTGGTGACCTTTGAGGGCACATAGGTGGTCAGTTCCATGTTTTCCATAAACATTTTTTTTTCATATTATTGAGTCTTTGGAGAATTCAACAGTCTTCACGTTAATTGCACTGCACGGTAGGGCTGCAGATCTCCCCATGTCCAATTCACCTAATTTGTGCTTTGGCACATTCTGCAGCTGTGCCGAACTCTAAATGTGTGTGTACCCCTCGCTTCTGGGTTCTCATGTATTAGTCCATTAACTAAAGTTAAAGGAAAAATCAAAAACTTATTTTAAGACATTTCTTATACAATTTTGATTTCTTTCTTTCTTTCTTTTTTTTGAGATTCAAAGAAAGGCAGGAAATTTTCCTTGTAAATGTTGCTTAATTTTTTTCTCTTTTTAGAAAATCCGGTGTTCATAGTTTAAAGTCAGTATGGCTAGAATGTTGTACAAATGCTCCTGGCGTCATCCAAATCCCTGTATCTCGGCAGTCACAGCTCCCTGGTCCCTTCTCCCCCTTGCCTGGATGGAGGCCTCTGAGTGATCTCCTAGACCTTCCTTGATTGAGAGGGGAAAGGGAGGATCTTAAGATTCCAGAATATTCATCTCATTTAATCAAGGGAGGCAAATCCTACAGAGCTTTTTCCCATTTGTGTTATTGGCTGTTTCCGGGGATTCAAGAAAGAAACGTGAAAATCTGTTTTGTTTTGTTTTGAGATGGAGTCTCACTCTGTCACCCAGGCTGGAGTGCAGTGATGTGATCTTGGCTCACTGCAACCTCCGCCCGCCAGGTTCAAGCGATTCTCCTGCCTCGGCCTCCTGAGTAGCTGGGATTACACGCATGCGCCACCACACCTAGCTAATCTTTGTATTTTTAGTGGAGATGGGGTTTTACCATGTTGGCCAGGCTGGTCTCGAACTCCTGACCTCAAGCAGTCCGCTTGCCTCAGCCTCCCAAAGTGCTGGGATCACAGGCGTGAGCCACCGTGCCCAACCATTTTTTTTTTTCTTTAAATAGAGATGGGCATTTGGAAATTGAGTCACCCAAAAGGTGAAGTAGCATTGTCCAAGAGATCTGTTACTCAGTACAAAGTTGAAAGGAAACCTAAATTCATTTTATTTGTGCTTTCAGTGTGCATCCCAGATGTTTGTTTCAGAATTTGTTAAATATTGAAGAAGATCACCTAGGGTGGAGTAGGTAAGAAAAGTAAATGTGGGTTTGAGAGGCCATGATAGCCGATCCCCTCAGTGGCTGCTCTTGGCCTGTTGGACAAGCCATCCTTGCACGTGACTTGCTAACCTATGACCCGCCTCCAGATCGGTCACCCTCCCCATTTGACTGTGGCTGGCCTGGCTCTGTTTGATGACCATGAGCAATAAAGTTACCCTTTCATTACCATGCCTTGGGCTATCCGAGCTGAATGCCCCCAAGTTCTAATAGAAAATAACATGTATTGGTTTTTTTTTCTTCTCTGAACTCAAATATGACAATGAAGAAATTTATTTTAATGGTACTGATTTTTTCCTTCCCCAGAGTAAATATTGTCACATGGAATTGCTCATGATACTTCTGAGTCCCTTAAAATAAGACTTGTGATTCATTCACACCATGAAAATGGTAGAGAACCAACATCTTCACCTTCAGATTCATACGTTATTGACTCTTTCCTTTTTGGTCCGTGGGTGTTAATGAACATTTTCACTCTGGAGCTTTCTCGGCTTCCGACTCCAGCGTGGATAAAGGAGTGCAGCTTCTGGCTGCCTGGTTGATCCTCTGGGTCTCTCAGCCCTGGGATTTCCAGGTTCCGTCTCTGTTGTGGTGGGCGAGTTGCATGATGCATTCGATTTGGTATTTTACAGAACCTCTACTGAGAAAATAGGGTAAGCAGATTAAAGCTGAACTCAGACACGTGTTTGGCAACCACCCACTCTTGGTGGCGTAAGTGGATGGAGGCAGGTGGCCACAGCAAACAGCACGTGGCTTTACGAAGAAATGTTCCCCTTCCGTACATTAGGCCTGTGTAAAGTTCCTTGTTGGACTTTTGCTTCTTCGATGACAATACATATTTTGTTAGTATTTAAAGGACATTTTAAAACATTGCTGAAGTGAAATCAGCTTAAATTGCGATTCATATGACAAGTGTTGAAACAGGGTGATGTTTGCCATGAATTTAAATAAACTCCGTTAAAGCAGAAATGTCTATATACCATGTAAGACACAACGGTCTCCCATAGACTTCCCCTATTCTTTATTTCTTGACAACCATGCATAATCTCTCTGTTTGAATACAGAATAGAGTCAGTTATTTTAAAAGAGTTATCATCTAGGGGTATAGTGCACTTCAAGCAAACTCTTTACATGCAAGTATGACTTACCAACAAGTAAACCTTACCAAATAAATGCTCATTTTGATTAACGCTACCTTCAAATAATCACTGTTTACCATGCACTTAGAGGGATTCAGTTTTCCAAAATAATTTAAAAGGTGACTTTTTAGAACATCATTTATTACATTGTCATCTACCATATATTCTTCTTCTTCTTCTTCTTCTTCTCCTTTTTTTTTTTTTTTTGAGACAGTCTCACTCTGTTGCCCAGGGTATAGTGCAGTGGTACAAGCTGAACTCACTGCAACCTCTGTCTCCCAAGCTCAAGCAATTCTAGTGCCTCAGCCTCCCGAGTAGCTGGGATTACAGGCACCCGCCACCACGCCCGGCTAATTTTTGTATTTTTAGGAGAGACAGGGTTTTGCCTTGTTGGCCAGGCTGGTCTCAAACTCCTGACCTCAAGCGATGTGCCCACCTCGGCCTCCCAAAGTGCTGGGATTAAAGGCATGAGCCACCGTGCCCAGCCTACCATATATTCTTGTACATACATGTGTATAAGAATACGCATTTACTTAATATACTATCAGAGTACAAAATTGTTTGTTGTGGATTTCTGCACATGTTCCTTGGGTAAGAGAGTCTTGATGTGATTTGCACTGTGAGAGCAGAACTTAGGTGCTCTATGTTCTCCAAAGTCCCCCTCTACTTCCTGGATGGCATTTATTGAGTAGAATCCAGAGCTCAATAAATAAAGAACCTCATGTACTGCCCAAAAAGCCAGACACTGTGTTAGCTGGTTTATACATATGTCTCTTAATTTTCATTGTTTGACAACATTATGAACTATGAAATGTTGATAGGATATGAAAAATCAAGAGCTGGCATTACAGAATAGTGCAGGATTCCTTCCCTGCTCCATTTTTCCAAGCTCTGCTTCATTGGAACTTACCAATGTGCTGTCTTTCAGTACGTCTGAAGGTCTTTTTCAATTTAAATCAGTTTATTCCTGTTTTTACCATATCCATCACCCTGCTCCTTCTAATATAAACAGACTTAGTGGCCTATTAAGTATTTTACTTCTAATGCCTTTCGGTTTCTTTTTGGCGGTGGAGGTGCAATCTCTTCCAAAACCTGCCTGCACTTCACAGAGAATAGGACCTCAGTTGCCAAGAAGAAACTGAACCTTTGTGGGGGAAAAAGAAAAATACAGCCTTCCCTCATTCTCCAGTCTTAATTGAGCCAACTCAATTTATGCCCACCAGTTCTCGCTGCTCATAGTTCTAGAGCTTTATGAGAATTAAATCCTGGTCTCACCTTAATCCTCCTAAAATCTCTATGAAACTGGGCACTGTTATCCACACCATTGTGAGATGAGGCAGCAAGCACAGGGCGGTGCCCAAATGTGACCAAGTCAGGAATCTCATGTAGAAAGCTGTACCAGGAAGTTGGGGGCTGATTAGGAATTGTCTCCAGAAATACCAGATGAACAGTTCAACTTCTAGTGAAGCAAAAGATAGGCATATTTTGGCCTTGTTTAACTTGTACCTGAATGTACCAGTAACACTTTTGGAAGATTTGGATGTACTCTTCCTCTTTTCCCAGGAAAATAAGAGAATATTTATTCTTTTACATGTTGAGAACACGGACAATTCTCACATTTTGAGATTGCCTTAATAGGCAACTGACTTTATTATCTCAGTGTTGATTGAAAGAATAGTTTATAGCAGGTGTTAAAAGTTTTTCTTAATGCGCTACATTATAAATATTTTAGACTTTGAAGGCCATAACATCATAACATTTCAAAGGTCATGAAAACCCAACTCTGCTGGTGAAGCAGGAAAGAAGCTGTAGAGAATATGTAAACAAATGGGCAACTACTCAGTTCCAACAAAACTTTATTTACCAAACCAGGAGGTGGGCCAGATTTGGTCCACAGGCTGTAGTTTTCTGACCCCTGGCTTATAGCGTAAGTTGTTGGGCAGAATTTTGATACCATATGTAGACCCAAATTTTAAGAATGAATTGATGCATTTGGACTGATCATGGGAGAATTCAGTGTTTTTCCCCTTTGCTTCTTAAATACACTAGATTGTAGCCTCACCCGGCCTCATCTGCGATTTGAGCAGAATTAGAGCAGTATATCCTATTAAGGCTTACTTCTGGCAAGGGATATGGTGAAGGGGCCATTCATCTGTTAGTGTTTGAGTAAGAAATAGTTCCATACAAACAACTGGGAATGTCTTTGTCATTGTGAAGCAGAAGAATTTTGCTTTCTTAGTTATGGGAATACTCCAGTTATGGGAACCAACATGCAGTCATTATTTTAAATGGACAGTTGTATATGTTTGGCTCCTTTGTCCAATAATTTTATTCACCACGTTCCCCTGAGAGAAGACTTGAGGAGACAATCCTGGACAGTCAGTATTGGATTTTCATCTCCCGCTGATTTATTTAAGTATTTCATGCAACCCAATGGAGTATCTTTGCTGTAGGCTTTTAATACTGGAGCTCTTATGATGACTGTTGTAATTTAGTGTCCTGTATTGATGGTTTCCAAACAATTGAGATGAATAGTTAAGTTTCTATAATTGTTTTCTGTAACCATATGAAAAGTGATTATGTATTAGCTTAACATGCGTTTTTCACTAAAATAAGAATCAATAATCAGTTGGTTATCCTTTTGAATATTTAATGCCTAAGATTTGAATATTATCAGGAAGCCAAGATTTTAAGACCCCGTTTCATTTTTTTAAAAACATGACAAAATGTGACATCATGAACATTGAGATCGCTTCATTGTGGATTAGCACCCCACTTTCAAATTTGTCAGCACGATATCATCTGTTAGTACATTGAGATATTCTCTAAAGACATAGGATAAATTTCTAATTTAATTTCCTATTGCAGTATTTTTGTGTTGCCTATCATTAAGACTGTGGAGCTTCTTTATTAATTAAATTCAGTTCACTGTGTATATTGCTACCACTTACCAAGTGGTAGTTAATACAGCCTCTCTTAGGTGATGGCTTCTTGTTTACCTAGCAATGAAATGCTTAACCTACACTGCATTTTTTTCATGTGTGTTTAACCAAAGGAAACATCTTTGAATTTATCTTCTCACTGTGTAACTGGAAACACTGAAATTTATTTGATGATCCAGAATCAGTTTGTTGGTTTTTAACTTTATTTCCATCCACAATGAGTGGCAACTGTGATAAAGTTTCATGTTCTTTACACTGAGATTCCACTGGATGAGTCTGAATGTTTAACTTCCAGAAGTTAGGAGAAGACTGAGCTGGCTTTTGGGGTTTAAGAATGAAAATGCAAGTGCATGTGCCTATTTTAGGGTCTGAGTTGGATTTTCATAAAATAAAGCAAAATCTGAGGTCACCCTGTGTGGGAAAACCTCATCCAAGATTGGAGATTGGAAGTAGGAGCAAGGGCCAGAAGTAGCCACCCGGAGAGCAGAGCTAAGGATTGGGTGGTGCCTGTGTGTCCTTTGGGCACCTGGTGACTTTCAGGATATCACAGACGCAAGGGTGAGGGCCCATCTCATCCTTACTGTCAGAGGCAACAGCATAGCCCTGGAGTGTATTTCACATTATACCGCTAGAGCTGGGTGCTTAAAGGGCATCATCAAACCCATTTTTCTTTCCTTGAGCGGAGCTGCCTTTCATTTTTAAATGATGGATTTGAAAAATGGACAAGTAGTGAAAATGCGAGAAAATGATTTGCACCGGTAGGTGCTCCACCAGATGTGGTATAAAAATCAACATGTCCCACAACTGGGCAATTAAATGTTACACATAGAATTTATGGAAAGAACTTCGGAGTGTCCCAGGGATTGCAAAGGTGGTTAGCATGTGTTCACCTCTTCCTGTTAGCACACACCCCTAAATACGCAGAATCTCTCAGCAGAGACAGTCCACTGAGAGTCCGCTTAATAAACCTCATTTTAATTTTATTCACCTTAGTAAGGCTGCAGGAGTTGGTAAGCCCTGTGTGTCCAGTTTTCCAAGGACATGGAGACTTGGGTTAAGGGAATTCCAAGCTTGACTGCTAGGTTGCTGGCATAAATCATCATTCTCTCTTTATAGTTGCCTGGTACATTACGATGCAATGCCAGACTTCCCGCCTACCCCAGTCAAGAAATGAAAAAGAGGTTTCTCTCCATTTCCTGGTTCCCTCACAGTGAGAGTGAGATTTTTTATGAAGTCTTACATTTGGTGGTTATTGGCCCATTACCTATGGAAACCACTGTAGAGACCTCACAGTGCTGCCATCAGCAGGCGCTGTGGCCTTCGGCGGTGCCACATAAGGTGGCCCCAGTGCTCATCCCAGGAAGAATGGCCCCAGCTTGTCTTGGCAGACGACTCCCACGGAAGCTGTGGAGAACCACGATGGTGACAGGCGGCATTAGAGGGGCTGTAAAGGGACAGATGCCTGAGAATTTCTTCTGAAGGATGTAGAACCGTGTGCATTTGGATGATAATGCAGTCAGAGGGGGGCTTTCTGTGATTACTGTGGAATAACTCTCAGGCTGAGCCCAGGAAACTAGGAAATGCACATCTACCAGGTGCCAAAGCAGAGCTGTTTCTTTTTCCCTCTTGCTCTCTCTCGTTGAACCTCAGTTCTTCTGTCTGTCCCTGAGTCCTGCCTCGGAGCCATTGCCTGTTCCCTGGGTGGCTCCAGCTGTGGACTACAAGGGTGCTGGGCACATAGCTCGTGGCTCTGCCCCTCTGGTGAGTGGAGGCGGATGCAGGATGGCCTCTACTCTCTCCCCCTGCCTCTTTTTGTTTTCCTTCTCTTAGGGTTCCTCAGCCTCATGAAGTTTAAAGCCTCGTGCATATCCTCTCCCTCCACTGCATTGTTCTAGGTGTTACTGAATTTCTTCAAAGAGAAAAATAAAAACAGAATACTCTTGTGACTGATTTCTGAATGTGACATGTGGCATAATGACTTAAATGTATTACAGCCAGCAGCTCTTGGTATAGGACCCATGATATTTTATTACATTCTGTTTAGCATTTTGTTTTACTTTATTATTTTCTTGCCTTTGTTTTATTTAGAACACTTTACATCCACCCTTTTCACAGTTTTAAGTGTACATTACGGTACTGTTAACTGTAACTGGATACGGTGTTGTGCAGCAGATCTCTAGAACTTACTCATCTTGCAGAAGTGAAACTGTACAACCGTGTCCACGACCCTTCTTAAAGCCTTAGCTGAGCTGCCGAGTCCCGCACTCTAACTGCAGGAAGGGCAGCTAAGGAAAGCCAAGTGCAACTTGCCAGACAGATGGGATTTTCATGTCTCATCTATCAGGCAGGACATTGTCTCAATGTACTCAGCAGACTCCTAGACTCAGGTTCTGGGCTGATGCTGTCAGACATCATAAAAGGAGAGACACTCCTCTCGTCATGTTCCTAATACCCCTAATAAGCATGCTTCTGGTTCATCTACTGGCCTTAGCAAAGCTGCCATCTGTGTCTCCGATTTGCTGTCTTTATAGACATCACCATCCCCTATTAGTGAATTCGGGGTCTTGAGACGTGATCTGATGCGGACCTGCTGTTTCATAGAGGAAATATAGCTGTCTGTGTGCTTTTTATTATTGTCATGTGTGCCGCTGACATTTCACAGCATTCATTTATTGAATTTTGAAGACATTGATTTTTTTCTTCATAGCAGAAATTATGGATCAGATAATTGGCCAAATAAGAAAAATTCAGACAGCATTGTTTTTCTAAACATACTGAAAATAATGCATGTGCCTGGTGAAAAGTGAAGATGTCATGGCAGAGACTCCAGCCCTGCTGTCCAGGCCACCCCTGGAATGGGAGCCCTGAATCCTCACGGGATGTACACTGAGATTCAAGGAGGTCCCTGCACACACCTGCCCTTCCCTGCTGCTGGACTCTTGCAAATCACTTCCTGTGAGTGTCAGCCAGCCCACTACATGTTCTGAAAGCTCTGCAGAGTGTGCCAATATTCCGAAGTTTCAAAGTAGTGCCCTCTGAAAATATTTAAACCTGCAAATAAAATTAAATTTGCATTTGAGAATACAATGTGTTTTCCTTCTTGAAGGACTCAATGCTTTGGAGAAGAAGTATATATTACAAAATAATTCAATCACCCATCACAAGTGGGTGTGTCATTCTGGCTCTGTGCATCCTTTCAATGACTCTGAGGATGATATCCTCATGGAAGTAGAGTTATTTAACCCCAGGTCACTTGTTTCTCAGAGTTGTTTACGAGGTGACTTTGCCTGATGTGTCTGCTTGGATAAGATATTAAATTATTTCAAGAATCATTTTGGTCTTTGCTCTCATGTAAAAGTGGTTTTAGAAGCAAACTTCTACCAGGCCATCACGTGGCAACACTGGCTGCATGTCAAGAAAAGTGAGACTTTACTTTTACACGTTATTTTATACTCATGTATGCTTGAAGAAATATGCAAGCGTGAGATCTAATCCATACAGAAGTTGAGAATGTGTTTCCATTAGAAAGTAAAGAGCCTCTAATATTCGAAGCCTTTGATTCGGCGGGCAGGTGTGAACAGTGGAGGACTGTGCTTCTCGCTTGCAGACACCTCGATTTATTTTTCTTTAGCTCCCTCTGTGCTTTCAGGGAGCCTGCGTGAGTTAAGCCTCTCCTTGTAGTGATTTCGCAATGCCCAGCAAGACCGCAGCTCTCATTTCCTTTAGGAGTGTTTTTTTTTTCCGCAATGAAGGATGAATTTTCTACATCCATAATTACACCTGTCTATGAGGGCAGCATCTCTGTTAAGGGCTTGGAAAGTACCTTGTTAATTCCTTGACTTATTTTGTCAACATTTTTTCAATCCCACTCTCTTCACCCCTTGCCAAAAAAAAAAAAAAAAAAA